>NW_013952969.1:251787-254647 GCF_001266775.1 Austrofundulus limnaeus
GGATAGATGGATTATGAATGGATGGATGGATGGATAGATAGATGGATGGATGGATGGATGGATGGATGGATGGATGGATGGATGGATGGATGGATTATGGATGCATAGATGGATGGATGGATAGATAGATGGATTATGAATGGATGGATGGATGGATTGATGGATGGATGGATGGATGGATGGATGGATGGATGGATGGATGGATAGATGGATGGATTATGAATGGATGGATGGATTATGGATGGATGGATTATGAATGGATGGATGGATTATGGATGGATGGATGGATGGATAGATGGATGGATGTATGGATGGATGGATGGATGGATGGATGGATGTATGGATGGATGGATGGATGGATGGATGGATACATTAACCTCTCTGTACTTCTTCAGGCTTTGGTGAACTGTTTGGAGATGTTGGAAGACAAGGACGTGGACACCAGAGTTTGTGGATGTAAAGCTTTAGCGTGTCTCAAGGTATGAACACAGGTTGTTTGTCCAGCTTCTCCATCTTGACAAAAAAGATATTTTCTGTCTCCTGTTTATTGGAGTGTTCATATTCAAAGAGGATATAAACAAAACATGATATAAGCTTGATGAACAATCCCAAATACTAGACCTCTTAACTAGTGCCTAATGTATTGTAAAAAATCCACAGACTATAATGTTTATGTCTTCTGCTGTTGTGCTTCACTGTGTATATTGTATGTGTGTGTATTGGAGAGACATCATCTTCAGGAAACAAATTYCWTGTGTGTGTCAACATACTTGGCCAATAAAGCTGATTCTGATTCTGAGAGTAAGCTGTGTGCCTCACAACATTTGCAATGCGAGACTTTTCCTGAACGTGTTTCACTCAAAATGATCTCAGATCRGTCAAAAGGTCCTCATGCCCTTCTCAGTAAAGTCTCAGTAGGTTTTAGAGGTCCAGAGGTATACTTTGACACCTCCATCTTCCCGGGAGAAGATTAGCCAATTACTAAAGCAGGCACAATGTATGGGTTAAAGCTCAGAGTAGAGCTGCTGCTCCTCTGCATCGAAATAATTCAGTTGAGGTGGTTCATCTGAGCAGGACGTTTCCTGGTCGCCTCTCTTTGGATGTTTCCCAAGCAGCATTCACTGGAAGAGACACTGAAGCAGACCCAGAACTTGATGAAAGGATTGTGTATCTTTTCTGGCCTGGGAACAGCTCKGGGTCATTGCTACACAAAGCTTTCTAACCGATCTCCAAAGCAAAAACATCCCACATAATTTGCTCCTGTATGCCGACTCTTTGGTATTCCATCATAAATGTGTTGCCTAAAGTAAAAAAAAAAACCTCATGAAAACATTTAAACTTGTCTTCTTTACTTCCTGAATGCAGCTCGTTACCAAATYATTAAAGGTCTTTTGGTCGTCACAGCTGTGTTTTAACATTTCTTCATTTCAGGCTACAGAAAGCATCGTACAGCTGATGTATCTCTACCAGACGGACGGGCAGGAAGTTCAAGAAGCTGTCATGCAAACTCTGCTGGAGCTAGGTAAAGAAAACCATCATGTTTCTGTTAATTATGCCAAGGAAGAGTAAAACCATACAGATAAAATATGAATTTTTCTGATTGTAACACAATTAAAACCTGTTTTTCTCTCTCTTGTTTGTTCTGTGGAGCAGGCGATGAAGGGAAGATGGCTCTCAGACGTTTGGAAATGTCTCGGGACATCTTATTGGACCAAGAACAGTGGCCGGACCGGCCTTCTACGAGCTCATACGAGCATCCTTCGAGCAGTCAATGCTAATGCACGTTTATTTTTACCATGATGGCACCAGAATACCAGCTGTTCTGCTCTGCACCTCACTGGAACACCAGCTTCAGTACTTTATTATAAACCATGGATGCTAACAGAGGACATTAAATTTTCATTGTGTTTAACCTTTTTAAAATGAAATAATCATAAAACAAAGTTTATTAAACATTTATAACTTTTGTCAGAGAATCAAACTGTTTCTGTTTTGACCAAAATAAACAAATGTGTCCAAATGGATGCCTTCAGAAAACAGCAAAGAGTAAAAACATGGATAGAAATACACAATACAGCTCAGTACTTACTGGGTTTGAACCATGTATCGAACCTGATGCATGTCTAGTACTTATTGGGTATATACTTGGTGCCAATGGGGTATGTAACCTGGTACTTACATGGTACAAGTAAAAGTATCATTTTTAGCTTTAAAATGTAATGGAATTAAAGTAAAAGTAGCTGTTTAAAAAATAATTGGTAAAATTACAAATCTTCAAATGAACTATTTAAGTACTGTAACGAAGTAAATGTACTTTGATATGAAACTAGATTCGAGCTCTGATAAAAGACCGGACCACGATAAAAGATTTAACAATTTATTATTYATGAAAACAAACTTGACGTCAGTCTGGTTTGGCAACGGATCTGGGTCAGTCAGATCTGGACACAGAAAAATGGTGGGACAGGACTGGTAAATGATTAAAGCATTAATCAAAACCACCAACATGTTCTTCGCTGGTTGAGTCCGGGAAGAAACACTGACAGTGTTGGTTTGGTTCCGGAGGTAAGCGATGACATCCAGGAAGTCCRAAGAAGTGAAGTGCCCTTCAGGGGAGAGACGAGAGCCAAAAAACCAGAACAAGGGTCATTACCGTGGGAGCAGATGACTGGACCAATCAGAGAGGGGCTGAGGCAGGAGTCGAGAAACCAGAGGACATTAGGAGATAGACTGTGAACATAATCAAAAAAATGGCAACCATCATAACAGTATTTATTTACTAAAAATTACCCTAAAATTAACCTCACAGGTACTACCTGACCCTAAAACTAACCTAAACATTCACACCTTGATCCTAAAC
>NW_013952969.1:255002-256307 GCF_001266775.1 Austrofundulus limnaeus
AAAATGTATACATTTATTTTAGGATTTCCTTTAATCACATAATTTGCATTATTTCTCTAAATGTATGAGAGGCAATTTAAAAATAACTGAATCTTAATTTTAAGCACATTTTATGCTAAATTGAACAACAGAAGAAAACTTATTTTCTAAAGCAAAAACACACAAGAAACAAAGCTGTGGAGAACATGAAGAAGAAACTTCAGACTAAAAACAGAAACACAAAGCATCATTGTGAGAGATGTAGAAACAACTAACATCCTGTTTTTACTTCAGGTTTTTAGTTTTTCTCAGCGTTTAGTTTGATTATCAGCTCTCAACACCTCTCTGTGATYGACTCAGACTGGTTCAGAGGTGTGACGTCAACCAACATGTTACTAAACAGGAGAAAAACACTGAATAGTAAAGTATTACAGCAACAGTGTTTTATATAGAAAACTGTGGAGGTGGGGGGTGTTTATGTAGAATGGAGCCAAATGCTGACAGAGGCAAGGAGTTTAAAACAAAAACTCAAACTCTATTAACTGAATAAAAAAAAACGAATAACAGAACAAAATCCAAAAGCCACGAGTGAACAGAGAGGACAAATAATGCTGRACTGAAGAGAGAGCAGAGAGTACTGATGACACAGGTAGAAAAAACAAATCTTGACAGAGGACATCCTCGTCTTCTTTAGTCTCAAGAAGCTTGAACCTCGATCACTTGGTTGATATAATCTGCTTCTTCTGAGGCCTGTGGACAGAAAACAATCAATAAATTTGTATTTTTTCCTTCCTAGTCTCACAAGACCAACAATAAAACCAGAGTTCTGAGAGAAAAACAATCAGTAGTAGTTTACCTTCTTTGGTTTGTTGAAGAATCTTGATCTAAAGCAGCTGAAAGAAGAAACAATRTTAATGATGATCAAACATTTACCACCATCATGGCAGCATCACTGTTGAACAGATACAGATAGAAAAGGGTCTGACCACTCGAAGATGACGACTGAACTGCAGAGTGTTACAATCCCCAGGATCCTCAGTGGAACATAAAGACTGAACCAAAACACTGGTTTAACTGGAACAAAGACAGGAAGTTCATCTTCAACATCGGAAACACTAAATTATATGAAAAGTTTAACATAAATCATAAAGATCTAAAAAAAGTGACAAAACAATTTACCTTCAACAACAAAAATGATCACAGGTGACGTCTGATTACCCAGATTATTTGCAGCCACACAGTAAAACTCTCCTCCGTCTGTGACATTGAAACCATAAACCTGATGCTCAGAAACTTTAAAGGTTCCATGTTTGCTGATCCAGAACC
>NW_013952969.1:261623-265417 GCF_001266775.1 Austrofundulus limnaeus
TGAGCTGAAGAACAAAAAAAAATTCTGTTTAAAAAAGATAAAAACTGATAGAAAATTCTTCCTCCTTCAGTAAAAGAGGATGTTGGTGTTTTAGATCATCATTTATTTATTTGAGGAGTGATTCGGTTCTTATCAAGGAAACCTTTTAATAAAAACCCAGAGTAAAACCACAAACATCTAATAAATCAAAGAGGAGATTTACACTGAAGAACTGACTTCAACAGGACAAGAATCCAGATCTGAACCAGAACTGTTCCAGTCCAAATCAAATGTGCTGGAAGGTCAGATGCAGAACAGAAGCTGGAACAGACCACTGATCCAGCAGAACCTCCAACAGAACCTTCAACAGAACCTCTAACAGATAACACACACAAAAAAAAAAAACCTAATCAAGTGGATTAAATCTAAAACGGTGCGGCTGCAGGTGTGTACAACAACTTAATGATGTTCACAGACAGAATGAATAAATAAACTCTTCTTACCAGCAGATCAGACGGTCCCACAGGAGAAACTACAAGAACTAAACAGAACCTGAAGTCCAGCAGAGCTGCAACAAACCAGCTGAAGAACTTCCCTGTTCTGAAAAGGTTGGTCAACTCGCATCATCTTTATTAATAAGTACAGGAAGTTATAACACTTCATTATGCAGACAAACCAATCAGAAAAGGTCTCAATGTTAAAAACCTGGTTTTTGGTTGTGTTTTTGTTTTCAGTTTGTGCAGATAGTCTGGAGCTGCTGTCACTGGAGGGCGGAACCACTGATTATCACTCACACCTGCAGATCCTCTCCTGCAATCATCCAGAGGACAAAAGGAGTTGGCTGTCAGTTCTCCAGTGCCTGAGTGTTTGCCTGCAATGGTATCTCATGCTCCCACAGTTTGTTCTCTGTGCTTATTTCTGAGAAGTTTTTTCCCCTGTGGAACGTTAATATTAACTCCTGCAATCTCCTTCCAAGGCTTCCTCCACCATTTCCTGGTTCATCTACCAGAGTTTCCCTGAGCCTCCTCTAGAGCCCAAGATCTCCTGGAGCGGTTCTGAGACTGCTTCAAGGTCTTTGTCCCCGGTCCGCACGGTAATCTGTCCACCGTCCATCGCTCCAACTATCTGGCTGCACTGCACTTTGTCTTTCACTCAACCACCCCCCACTGGTGGACGCTCCCTCACAACCCAAGTAAGAAGTTTTTTGGTTCCTCATCATTTCCTCAGTATGTCTGTTGCTCATCAGATTCTCCTCTGCCTTCAGTGATTCCCTTCCCCCGGGTCTCCAGCCCCAGAAGGAGATTCTCAACTTATTTGCTTTTTATTTGTAAATAAACCTTTTGAACTTTCCTTATCTCCTGAGAGTGTTCTGCATGTGGGTCAAACATCTTTCTAAAAACATGACAGAACACTCAGGCCAGACAGACCCAGCAGACACTCTCAGAACCATCTCTGAACAGAACTCCCTCCCGCAGTCCCGACGCCACTTTAAGAAATCTCGGAGATCAGCAGGTTTTAATCAATCGATTGGACCACTTAACCCATTTCTTGCAGAACCTCCAGCCAGCTCCACCTCCAGCTTCACATCCTGCTCAGATGGCGGCCTCCCCTGCCCCTCCTCCTAATCAGCTCTTCTCATGTGACATCCGTCCACCTTCTCCAGAGAAATATGCAGGTGATGTTGGTCGGTGTTGGGGTTTCCTGTTTCAGTGTTCGCTGGTTTTCAATTATTCCCCTCATTGTTTTCCCCATGACAATGTCAAGATAACTTACATCATCTCACCACTCACCGGGAAAGCCTTGGAGTGGGCGGAGGCTCGTTTCACTGATATCTCAGATTATGGGTGTACATTTGAGGAATTTATGGTGGAGTTTAAACAAACATTTAATCAGGATTCAGATCACACAACTCACTCTAGAAATCTTTGGACTCTAAAACAAGGAAATAGATCAGTTGCTGATTTTGCCATTGATTTTAGAATCAGTGCTGCAGCTTCTGATTGGAATGCCTCAGCTCTGAAGAGTGTTATTTTTCATGTCCTGAATGACTCCATAAAAGATGAACTGGCAACTCTAGATGAACCACGGTCTCTTAATGATCTAATCTCCTTAGCCACCCGTATAGATAACCGTATGAGAGATCGCAACAAAGAGAGATCTAAGAGACCTGCTGTTCACAAGACAAACTTGTTTCCTCCTGCTGCTAATCCTCTCCCATCTCCTAGGCTCACCGATCCAGAGCCCATGCAGATTGGCAGAACCCGTCTCACCCCCGAGGAGCGTCAGAGGCAGATTGAGATGAAACAGTGCCTCTATTGTGGTTCAGCAGCACATTTCATTGCCCTCTGTCCAATTCGGCCAAAAGCCTAGGTCCGCCAGTAGCGTCGGGGAGGCTGGCGGACCATTTAAAGAAAGAACAGAATCCCCACTTACTCCTACCTGCCCCTCTGTTGTTTAACAATGATTCTCTCAGTCTTTCAGTCCTCRTTGATTCTGGGTGTGAACGCAACTTAATTGACTCTGCCATAATTCATCAGTCCCAGATCGAGACCATCCAGCTCTCAACCCAATTGCGTGTAGCGGCCCTCGATGGTAAGCCACTACCTCAAATCACCCACATGACTAAACCCCTCCATCTAATTATCTCTGCCAATCACGGCGAAGACATTTCTTTTTTTGTTTTTCCCACATCTAACTCCTCTGTGGTCTTAGGTTTTGACTGGTTGCAGCAACATAATCCCCACATCAACTGGACAGGCCGACATATAGAGTCATGGTCTTCCACTTGTCACTCAAGTTGCCTTCGATCTGCACTTCCACCCAGCTCTTCTCCAGTGACTGTAAATGAGGCTGACCCTCCTGATCTGACATTAGTTCCCCCAGAATATCATGATCTTGCTCCAGTATTCAGCAAAAGCAAAGCACTATCATTAACATCTCATCGTCCCTATGACTGCGCAATTGAACTTCTCCCTGGTGCCCCATTACCCTCCAGTCAGTTATATAACATTTCACGACCAGAGCGCGAAGCCTTGGAGACATACATTAAAGATGCTCTAGCCGCTGGACTCATTCGCCCTTCCTCATCCCCACTGGGAGCTGGGTTTTTCTTTGTGGGTAAGGAAGATGGCACTCTCCGTCCCTGCATTGATTACAGAGGTCTGAATCTGTAAAGAACTAAATAAAACACTGTAAACACACTCTTTAAACACTGTAAAGAATAAATATCCCCTGCCTCTGATCTCCTCAGCCTTAGAACCAGTTCATGGTGCCACTGTCTTCTCCAAACTTGATCTGCGAAACGCCTACCATCTTCTCCGCATCCGCCAGGGGGATGAGTGGAAGACAGCCTTCAAGACTCCCATAGGACATTTTGAGTACCTGGTAATGCCGTTTGGCCTTTGTAATGCCCTGCTTTTTTCCAGGCTCTCATCAATGACATTCTCCGAGATTTTTGAAATATCTTTGTGTTCGTCTACCTAGATGACATTCTAATCTTCTCCAAAACACAGTCTGAACACAAGAAACGTGCGTATGGTCCTCCAACGCCTCCTTGAAAACAAACTGTTTGTCAAGGCAGAAAAATGTGACTTTCACAAATCATCTGTTACATTCCTAGGCTACATCCTTGAGAGCGGACAGGTGCGGCCCACTCCTGAAAAGATTCAAGCAGTCCTCGACTGGCCCATTCCCCAAACACGCAGACAGTTACAAAGATTTTTAGGTTTTGCAAACTTCTACCGCCGTTTTATCAGAAACTACAGTCAAACAGCTGCACCCCTAACAGCTCTCACCTCCTCTAAGGTCCATTTTAC
>NW_013952969.1:269117-270615 GCF_001266775.1 Austrofundulus limnaeus
GTCAGGATAACCACACTGCTCCAGGGCCTGTCGTGTGTGTGATTTCTCTTTCTGCCTGGCTTTTTTTTATTGTAGAAGTGGACGCTTCAGAGACTGGGGTCGGAGCGGTCCTCTCTCAGTGCTCAGGTTCTGATAATAAAACTCACCCCTGTGCATTCTTCTCTCGCAGACTCACCCCGACAGAGAGAAATTATGACGTGGGGGACAGAACTACTCGCCATCAAACTGGCCTTGGAAGAGTGGAGGCATTGGTTGGAGGGTGCAGAACATCCTGTGCTGGTCTGGACCGATCACAAGAACCTCTCTTATCTCCAAGCTGCCTAACGACTGAAACCCCGTCAGTCTCATTGGTCTCTGTTCTTCGCTCGCTTTAATCTCTGTATTTCTTTCAGACCCGGTTCTAAGAACCAAAAACCTGATGCTCTCTCCAGGATKTATTCATCTCAAGTAAAAGTATGTGCCCTCCGCAGTCCGAGCCCGTCTCATCCACTGGATCCACTCTATGTTTTCTGCACATCCTGGGATTAGCGGAACCGTGGCTCTCATCATCTGTCGCTTCTGGTGGCCATCTATTCACAAAGATGTCAAAGAATATGTCCTGGCCTGCTCCATTTGTGCCCGCAACAAATCCTCTCATCAATCACCATCTGGTCTGCTCCAGCCCCTAGCCATCCCCAAGAGGCCATGGTCCCACATCTCCATCGATTTTTGTCACCGGATTTCCTTTATCCAAAGGTATGACTACTATATTCACTATCATTGAACGCTTCTCTAAAGCCTGTCATCTCATCCCTCTCAGAAAGCTACCCACTGCCTTCCAGACTGCTCAACTCCTTGTAAAGCATGTGTTTCGCCTCCATGGTATCCTTCAAGAAATCCTGTCTGATCGGGGCCCTCGGTTCATTTCACAAGTCTGGAAGCAGTTTTGTTCAGCCATCGGAGCGAAGGTCACTCTCACATCTGGTTACCACCCTCAATCCAATGGTCAAGCTGAACGCATGAATCAGAAACTTAAAGCCACACTAAGATGCCTCAATTCTGCCAATCCTGCTGACTGGAGCCAATATTAACCTTGGGTGGAATATGCTCACAACTCTCAAACCTCAGCTGCTATTGGTCTGTCTCCTTTTGAAACATCCCTTGGGTATCAACCTCCTCTTTTCTCAGCAGATGAAGAACAAATATCAGTCACTTCGGTCCATCACCACATCCGCCATTGCAAGAACATCTGGACCAACACCATCGTCGCCCTCAACCGTACATCAGAACAAAACCGCCGCCTTGCAGATCGAAAGAGATCCCCATCTCCACAGTATGTTCTTGGTCAAAAAGTATGGCTGTCCTCACGTGATGTCCCTCTAAAATCTATTTCCAAGAAGATTGCTCCCAAATTCATTGGCCCTTATGAGATAGAGAGCATCATTAGTCCCTCTGCAGTCTGCCTTCACCTCCCACCCTCTCTTCGTATCCATCCCACATTTCACGTCTCTCAGATTAA
>NW_013952969.1:271615-275290 GCF_001266775.1 Austrofundulus limnaeus
CCCGAGCCCCCTCCTCCCGCCCGGGTCATTGACGGACACCCGGCTATTGACGTCCGCCGGATCATGGACTCCCGTCGGTGAGGTCGTGGCTGACAGTACCTTGTCGATTGGGAGGGCTACGGTCCAGAAGATCGGTCTTGGATTCTGGGATCATTTATTTTGGATCCTGACCTTATTTCTGAGTGCCAGTCTTCTCGGTCATCCGGTTCCTCTGGACCGCCAGGTGGCGGTCATTGACGTAGGGGTTGGGGTGATGTTAGAAACCTGGTTTTGGGTTGTGTTTTTGTTTTCAGTTTGTGCAGATAGTCTGGAGCTGCTGTCACTGGAGGGCGGAACCACTGATTATCACTCACACCTGCAGATCCTCTCCTGCTATCATCCAGGGAATAAAAGGAGTTGGCTGTCAGTTCTCCAGTGCCTGAATGTTTGCTTGCAATGGTATCTCATGCTCCCACAGTTTGTACTCTTGTGCTTATTTCTGAGAAGTTTTTTCCCCCTGTGGAACTTTAATATTAACTCTTGCGATCTCCTTCCAAGGCTTCCTCCACCACCTCCTGGTTCATCTACCAGAGTTTCCCCGAGCCTCCTCGAGAACCCAAGATCTCCTGGAGCAGTTCTGAGACTGACAGATTCAAGGTCTTTTTCCCCGGTCCGCACGGTAATCTGTCCGCCCTCCATCGCTCCAACCATCTGGCTGCACTGACTTGTCTTTCACTCAACCACCCCACACTGGTGGACGCTCCTTCACAACCCAAGTAAGAAGTTTTTTGGTTCCTCATCATTTCCTCAGTATTTTTGTGTTGCTCATCAGATTCTCCTCTGCCTTCAGTGATTCCCTTCCCCCGGGTCTCCAGCCCCAGAAGGAGATTCTCAACTTATTTGCTTTTTATTTGTAAATAAACCTTTTGAACTTTCCTTATCTCCTGAGAGTGTTCTGCATGTGGGTCAAACATCTTTCTAAAATCATGACACTCAAATCACCCAAGATGTTAATGCTTAGATTTAACATCAAACATCTTTTACAACAAAGGAAATAAATAAATAAACAGTAAACGTCATATTTTTGTGCCATTAGAACCCAAATTAAAAAAATAACATTTTAAATACAGATGTGGGTGATATGTTGACTATAATTTAACATGAATCATTTAAAATTAGACGTCCTTTTCATATAATGGTAAAGCAAGAAGTTCCCGGCTTAAATCCCAGTTCAGACACTGGGTTTTTCTTCTGCACAGTTTGCATGATCTCCTCTTGCTTCTGTGGGTTTTCTCTGGGTACTTCGTTTTCTGTCTGGTTTAATAAAGGTCAATGCATAATAAAACAGACCTTATTCTACTCTGGAGTTGGCCAAACAGAGAGGTGCCGAGTTGGAGTGGGCATACTTTGGGCCCCCAGTAGAGAGGGCAGCTTCCCTGCACCTTCAGGTGAGGACACGAGCTCTGAGGATCATTTGTGTCTTTGTGCTTAACGACTGTTCAGAGTATCCAGTATTCTTGGAGTCCTTACAGCAGTGCTGGAAGGTGCTCCAGCTGGACTCCTTTATTCTGCTGGGAGACTTCAGTGCTCACATGGTAACGACAGTGTGATCTACAGCTGTATGTTTTAGACACTCAGGTGAGGAGAGTCAGCTGATCACCACCTGACAGATGCTGAATCTTAATTTATGCACATTTTATACTAAATTGAAAAACAGAAGAAAACTTTGTCTCCAAAACAAAAACACAAGAAACAAAGCTGTGGTGAACATGATGGAAAAATCTTCAGACTAAACAGCTGAAACACATCACTAAGAAAAGTGTAGAAACAACTAACATCCTGTTTTTACTTCAGGTTTTTAGTTTTTCTCAGCGTTTAGTTTGATTATCAGCTCTCAACACTTCTCTGTGATCGACTCAGACTGGTTCAGAGGTGTGACGTCAACCAACATGTTGTTACTAAACATGTGAAAAACACTGAAGAGTAAAGTATTACAGCAACAGTGTTTTATATAGAAAACTGTGGAGGTGGGGGGTGTTTATGTAGAATGGAGCCAGATTCTGACAGAGACAAGGAGTTTAAACAAAACTCAAATTCTGTTAACTGAGTAAAAAAAATAAACGAATAACAGAACAAAATCCAAAAGCCACGAGTGAACAGAGAGGACAAATAATGCTGGACTGAAGAGAGAGCAGAGAGTGCTGATGACACAGGTAGAAAAAACAAATCTTGACAGAGGACATCCTCGTCTTCTTTAGTCTCAAGAAGCTTGAACCTCGATCACTTGGTTGATATAATCTGCTTCTTCTGAGGCCTGTGGACAGAAAACAATCAATAAATTTGTATTTTTTCCTTCCTAGTCTCACCAGACCAACAATAAAACCAGAGTTCTGAGAGAAAAACAATCAGTAGTAGTTTACCTTCTTTGGTTTGTTGAAGAATCTTGATCTAAAGCAGCTGATGATCAAACATTTAACACCATCATGTCAGCATCACTGTTGAACAGATACAGAGTGTAAACTGATAGATTTCACATGATAAACACATTTTAAAACAGTTTCCGGTAAAAGTGTCTTTCTAAAATAACGTTTATAGATTTTAGATCAGTTTTCAAAAGCTTTAAAGGAATCATTAAAAGCACAGTGTGTAGGATTTGTAGTTTTCAGCGACATCTAGTGGTTGAGTGGTTGAATCATCCTCCCTGGTCCTCCCCCCACCCCCACCCCCCGCTTCCAAACACAAAGGAGTTGCTGCGGTGTCTCTCAGGTGTCAAAAACCTTTGATAATTCCAACCACGATGTCTACCAGCAGCTTCAGAGCTAGTGATGTTTCAAATGGTAAGATTATGAGCTTTAATAAATGAAATTATCCCAGTGTAGTGAGATTCTGCTGTTGATTATTGAACAGTTGCTAAATTATAAATTCCTTTTAATTTATTAGCATAACGGGGCACCACCTGGTAATCCAGGAAATTAATTTATAGATCTTAATCAATCTCAAATACTGAATAGTGAGTCCTACCAGTTTAAAGAGTAAACCCAATAAATTACGCACAGACGAGCATAAATTTCTAAATATATCCTGTATTRATTGATTCAGAGGTTACAATACAAGCAGATTATTTGGCAACAAAAACCATTATTATCAAGACCTTGAGGTTTAATAATAAGCGTCACTTTATCACCCTTTAATCATCTCTAGCATCATTCTAACTGAACCTCTTCTAAACTAGCCTATACTAGAAAAAAATAGAAAAACTTACAGATTAATAAAAAGAAAGGGTTAATTCATCGATTAAGAGGGGACTTGAATTATGGGGGAAATGAACTTGCCAAAGCCTTCTTCATTACAAACTTAATGATCCAGAACCATCTCTACACCACGTCAGCTGAGCTGAGCACACCGTCACAGAGAAAGTATATCTGTCCTACCACTTCAGATGCTTGTAAGGTTGTCCCAGGGTACCGGAGCTCGATCGAAGCTGGGTCAGCGATGTCGCCGATTTCAGAGCGGTCCCTTGTGGGTACAAACTAAACACCTCGGAGCGGCTTGGGGTGGCTCCAAGCTGGAACCAGGAGTCTGCTTCTAGATCCGTGTTGATTGAAAAAGTTCTGATCAAGCTCGCTTCCTGCATAAATCCAGTCCCGCACTATAAAGAAGAATCAACAACTTTGAAGTTACAAAATAAAATGAAAT
>NW_013952969.1:276290-278597 GCF_001266775.1 Austrofundulus limnaeus
TACAGCAAGCCACACATGCACACAAGCCACACACACACACACACACACACACACACACACACACACACACACACACACACACACACACACACACAGAGGAAGATAACCGCAGACTGGTTGCATAAAGGTGAGGCTGATGAGTCTAAATTGTCATCTTCTGATGAAAATGGGACAAGTGACCAAACAGTTATATTACTTTCTTCTGAATATTTCTAAGTATTTTATTTTTACCCATGTGTTTTTTAGCACATTCACATACTGTTTAGTTAATAAAGATATGATTGTGTCAAGGTTTTTTTTTTGTTTTGTTTTCCTTATAAACGTTTGATCAGGTGAGAACTGAGCCAAATCGTTTTTCTTTGAACTAAACCAGGAGAAGCTGCAGGAAAACAAACGGATTCTGAGGGTTTGAGACAAAACAAGATGCGTTTTTATATTTTAAACTCCCAGTATGTAAAAAATCAAGGCCTTTAAAAAAAATCCAGGCTTTTAATCTGAAAATCCTGGATTTAAAGGGCTTCATGTTGGTATCTGCAGGTTTTGTCTGTTTTTTTAAGTGAACACTTTTTTTTATTAGATTTGTTTGTTTGATCATTTCTGTTTTAAATCTTCCTCCTGGTTTRATAAGATTTATTCTGACAGCTTTTGATGTTCTTCTGTAGCAGTTTGTTTATTTTTTGTGTTTGTTTTTTATTTTCTTGATAAGATTTGAGTCACATCTTAGTGAAATGTTCTAAAGACCCACATCCTCTTTTACAAAATATGGAAGTAAAAATATTTGGTCATGTTTTTACATCAGATTTTAAACTCAGACATCTGTCCCCTGTTTTGTGGAAATAGTTTCTATGTTAAATAACTTAAAGAACAAATATAAATCTAAAATAAATCATTTTTCTTCTTTTTCTTAGTTGGACTAAACTCATCTCGAAAGCTTGAAACTTTTTTCTAAAGTTTCATTAGAAACGTTTTCAATACAACTTGTAAACAGATCAAGGTTTGAACAAACAAAAAACTAAACTAAACACAAACATGACGAGAGTTTCATCTTCTGAGCTGAGTTCTGTTCAGATGATAAAAGCTGAACTTCCTCAAGTTTAAAATTAAAGTTCAAAGTAAAACAAACTTCCTTTTAGTCTCTGAAAAAGGGAATTACATTTGTTTTTTATCAACAGTTAAACAGAGAAGTTGATCGTCTCTGCTCATTATTTCATTATTGTGAAAAGAAACTCATCACTGTACGAAAAAATGATTTAATTTGACAATTAAACATATTTTCAACTGAATAAAATGATTCATTATGTTACTTTCTGAATACAAAGTAATTTTTTAATCCTTGGTTTCACAGATAAATTGTATTAATTAGAAATAAAACCACACACGAGGTTTTAAAAATGTAGGTTTTTATAGTTTAGTTTGTCCTAAAGGCTTGTGAGATGATCTGAAACACTTTTTAAAAATATTTATAAGATGCTTTATTATTAGATAAAGGATGGAAGAAAAAAGCAAGAGAAAACTCTGAAAATTATCATTTTTAACTAAATAATAAACTGGATATTATATTATATATTTATCTGTTTATAAAGAGCTGTTTGGTTTTGTCTGCATCGTGAAGCGTGAGAACTTCCTGTGTTTAACGATAAAGAAGAAGTCGGTCGAACAACTTTTTCAGAACAGAGAAGTTCTTCAGCTGGTTTGTTGCAGCTCTGCTGGACTTCAGCTTCTGATCTGCTGGTAAGAAGAGTTTATGTTCAGTATTATTCATGGCATAAATAATAATTATACTGTATTAAAGCTGAAAACTAGGAGACTTTCTGTAATTATTAATTCACGAACTTTGTGTTTTTTCAGTTTCTGACAATCATGTKTGTGAAAATCCTGCTAAACATCCTGTTCCTGAGTGTCCTCTTTGGTTCAGGTGAGTCCTGTCATTTAATGTGTTTACAGTCTGAAATATCAGAGCATAAGAATACTTTACACTTTTTATTTTATACTGAAGCTGCTGACAAAGAAAGAGTAAGCAGCACATCACTGCTGGAGGAGATATCTGTTATAATTTATTCATCATTTATTTCATTTAAATTCTGGTTTTACAGGCACTTTACAGGATGGTTGTCGTGATTTAATTCTCTTCATGAATTCACCAAAAACCCTGGAGGGTCTGAGTGGATCTTGTTTACACATCCCGTGTAGCTTCAGAACTGAGAGAAGTAACTCAGTTGAGTTTGATGGTAAAAGAAAAGTTGTTGGAGTGTGGATCAAGGACAACCAATGGAAACTAACCAATACAGTTTACAACAGCAGTAAATC
>NW_013952969.1:280055-281718 GCF_001266775.1 Austrofundulus limnaeus
AATAATAAATATTATTATTATTCCCAGCAGAACATCAACACAGTTCTTTGTTTCCTGTCCTCAGGAGCCAGAGGAGGTGGTTTATGTCAACAGTGTGATGGAGACTCAGGCTTCATGAGACACAAGGAGACCAGGAAGATGTTCAGCTGGATTTCTGTGCATCTGAACAACAGACTGAAGTGAAGCTGGAAGAAGCTGCAGATTTACCAGTCTGTGCTGAAACAACCAGTAGTGTTGATGGTGGAGGCTTTGGTTCCTGCCTGATCTTTCCTATAATTTCATCTTATCAGCAACTTAAGTCTTAAAACAAGATTTTTTTTTGTTTTCCTTTAGAATTATAAATTCAATCATTATCTGTAGATTTAAACTTTTTGTAAACAAGGTTTTAAAAGCTTTATTTGGTTTTTCTCCTGTGTTTCTGTCTGCAGCTTCTGTTCTGTAACATTTGGTGGATCATGGTTGTTTGTGGTTGAAGACCTCAGAACCTCTGAATCAGGATGAAGCAGTTGAGTTGAAAAGTGTTTTGAAGCTTTTGATACAATTAAGTTTGTCGCCACCTGCTGACCAACCTTTAACATTACAGCTTAATGAAACAATAAAGGTCCAGGTGTCCTGAAACACTGAGGCTGTTATGTAGAATAAAGGTCCTGCACACATCTTGACTGTTTTCTTTTAAAAACATGAATAATAAATGATTACAGCAGGATGTGACTGTGACATCATAAATTACTGTGAGTAATAAAGATAGAGATGATCCTGCAGCTGGAGACTGAAGCTGGAAGGAGATAAGAGGGGTTCAAAGACAGTTTTAAAATAAGATTATTTCAGCTCAGATGAGCTTCAGTCTGTTCCTCTTCTTCATCACTACGTCTCCAGTTTGGAACATCATTTCACCTTCTCTCATAAACCCACAGTTTTCTTGTGAATCAGGTCCTTTTCAGAGACAATGTGACGTAACGACGTTCAGAGTGGTCATGTGATTTTGGGCTCCCTGTACATTTCTGCAATCACATTATGGAGACATTTGGCTTCATGTGTTTGAAACAGAGTGGAGCAGGAGGTGTAGAGAGGAACATCAGCTGATGCCCCACCTTCATGTGTCTCCATGGGGGTCTGCTATGCAGTGACCAGCGGTCACTAGAGCCTACCCTGCCATCATGGAAACTTAACAGAAAAACAATAGTAAACAGATTAAATTATCATATTTATACAATGATTTGTACTATAAACACATTTTCAATTTAACTTGGAACAATTTTTAATATTTTTCTTATTCAAAATCGCTGAATTTCTTCTAGAAGTTAAATCAAGCTCCGCCTCCAGATTGTGCAATCCTTTCAACAATGCTCAGTCTCCACGTGAATTGTGCAATCCCTGCTGCAGGTTATGAAGTGAGAACTGAGTCTCTATATGTCACCAGTAAAATGTTTCTGAATTTTTGACATTCCACAGTTTAGCTGATGTTTATTATATAAATATGTGTGTAACGTGTTCTGTGAGCTGAAACAGCTGAGAAAAGACACAACTTGAGGCTGGAGGTTCTCAGGCTCAGGGGAGCTGGCGAGCTTAGAGAACACACTGAGCTGCAGAAGAAGCAAACCAAGTGCAGCGTTGTAAATTTTCAGTTTAATTAAGTTTAAAAAAAAGTAAAGTACAGCAGGGA
>NW_013952969.1:282243-282564 GCF_001266775.1 Austrofundulus limnaeus
ATTATGTTGTACACACCTGCAGCCGCACCGTATTTTAGATTTAATCAACTTGGTACAGTATTTTGTTCTGTTAGAAGTTCTGTTAGAAGTTCTGTTGGATCAGTTTGGATTAGTGGTCTGTTCCAGCTTCTGTTCACAGGAAGTTTAATAAAGACTTCCTGTCTGCATCTGACCTTTCAGCACATTAGATGTGAACCGGGACGATTCTGGTTCAGATTTGGATTCTTGTCCCGTTGAAGTCCTTCAGTGTAAATCTCATCTTTGATTTGTTAGAGCTTGCTATATCAATTCAATAGCAGCACCTCTTATCCACCTTAAAAA
>NW_013952969.1:283303-283684 GCF_001266775.1 Austrofundulus limnaeus
GTGAAAATCAAAGAGTGAAAATCTTTTCCTTCAGGTTGTGTTCCAGATGCTGAAGTGTTTCGTCTCCGTGTCCTCCTGACCCTGAAGATCCTGGGGATTTTAACTCTCTGCTCTTCAGTCATCATCTTTGAGTGGTCAGACACTTTATGAGTTGATGTTCTGCAGCTGAAGAACATTTGGTTTCTGTTCCACGTTGGTGTTTAATGTTTGTTAATTAATGTTCATGACTTTTTCTTTCAGCTGCTTGAGATTCAACAAACCAAAGAAGGTGAGTTCTTCAGACAGACGTAGAAAGAGGAGCTGCTGCTGGAGAAAAATATTTGATTCATGTTTTCCACTAAATCTGCAGTAAAGCTTGATCCATTTCCCACAGTTCTTGTT
>NW_013952969.1:286174-286944 GCF_001266775.1 Austrofundulus limnaeus
GTCATATGGTGAATAAGTTGTTCTTTAGGTTCATATATTTATAAATCTGATCCTGTCTCACCATCCATGAACCACGTCACTGCTGCCATGATGCCCCAGTAAAGCTCAGTTTATTCCTTTTCCTGCTTCCTTGTGTGTCTGCATCTGGGTCCAAAACCTCCACTCACCATGACAGAGAAATGTTGTTGAAGCTGAACCAAAGAACCAAACCATAAAGTTTAACACATNACATACAAAGCTGAAATTTGGCGGGGTGGTAGCTGAGAGCTAACTCACATTCTGGATGCTAAATAGAAGTTAAGCTTACTGCTAATGATAGTTTCAAAAAGAATCAAATTCAGCCATTTTAAGACTTGCAGAGCTGAAAACTGGTATTCGCCAAGAACAAGCTTTGACAAAATCTGAATGCTGAATAAAAATTCAAGATGGCCACCAAAGCTAATTCTAAACTGTTTTAACTCAGTCATTTTAAGACATTTTGGGCTGAAATTTTGTGTGGTAGTAACTAAGAACAATCCCCATCACATATTGAAGCAAAGTGAAAAATCCAAGATGGCCGCTATAGCTAAAATGCAAAATTGACCTAAACTCAGCCATATGTAGCCATGAGATGAATTTTGTTGGGTTTTTAGCTGAAAGCTAACTCAACACATTCTGAATGCTAATCACAAGTTTAAGCTAACCACTAATGGTGCGTTCACACCAAACGCGATTTCAGCATCAGGAGCATCATGTTTATATGCAAAGTCTATGGTGGACGCGCTTCAAGC
>NW_013952969.1:289163-289476 GCF_001266775.1 Austrofundulus limnaeus
CCTCTACTCTGAATTATCTGGTGAATTAATAATGAATTAATTATCTGATGAACATGACATGCTCTTGCTCTCTGTGAATAAAGCAAATTTAGTTCTTTCATTAAACTGGATGGCACACAGCAAGCCCTTTTAATGTTTCTCCAGGAACTAGTCAGATGATTGTTGTTTAACTCTGAGTTTTTATTAAAGTGTTTTCTTGATAAGAACTGAGTCTTGCCTCAATAACTAAATGATGCTCTGAAACAACAACATCCTCTTGAAGGAGGAAGAAGAAACGATCTCTAGTTTTTAAACAGACAATCTAGTTTTTGTT
>NW_013952969.1:290431-290688 GCF_001266775.1 Austrofundulus limnaeus
CCACACACACACACACTCTCACACTGAGTGACTATAGCTTGTGACAAGAAATACATAAGCATCAGAAATATCAAATTAAACAACCCAACAAATTAGGCCGGATTCCCTGTGTTCACATATTTGCTTTTGTTTCAGCCAATGTTTCACCTGAGATATAAAAACTTTAATATCTGTCAACATTTTCATTGCTGACTGTAAAGTATTTAGGGAAATAATTGCAATATATTGCAATACAGCGGGTAAAATAAGTATTGAAC
>NW_013952969.1:291636-292592 GCF_001266775.1 Austrofundulus limnaeus
TTATGGAGAAGTGAAGTTCATCAAGAAGACACAGGAAGTGTCCTCCGTCTCAGTTCAGGACAAAGAACAAGTGGAGACAGTGTACGCAGACGTTTCCAAACCAGAAAACAGTTCAACACAGACTGCAGAGAGTCCAGAGGATCTCTACGCTCAAGTCAAGAAATAATAACTTCTGCTTTATTTTATTATCCTACTGTGTTTCAAATAATTACTGTATTTTTGTCTTATTTTGTGCCAAAACCTCAAATGTGCTTTTCTAACATTCAGATCAGCTCTTTCAACAAGCCTTCAGGGACCCTCTAAATCCTGTCGAGTCTCTCAGTTATTATGAATTTTATTTTATGTTGTCATGAAACGTACCAGACTTTAGCAGAGTTGAGCAGTTTGGAGACAAAGTTAGAGAAGTAAGGATGAGGTGGTTTAATGTGTGCAGAGGAGGTTTGGGGAATATTTTGTGCAAAGGATGTTGAACATGGATGTTGGTGAGACAGAGGAGGACGGATGAAAGGAGGTGGAGATAAATGAGTCACTGTAGAGAAACTGAAAGAAGAAGTTGAAACTCTGTATTTTGTATATTTTTATAGATAAAATAAGCACCGTCTATTCAAATCATCAATGAATGTTTGGCTGCACTTTGAAAAGCTTAACTTGTACCAAAGTTATGTTTGTTTATTGTTTTTAATAACTAGATGATCGGACATTGTATATAAATTATTACCACATTAAGTGATGTCTACATTATGTCTTCTGTTCTCATTTTTCTGTATCTAAATGAGGAGGTTCATGTTCATGTTTAATTTCAGTTAATGTAGCAGCTGAAGAACTCAAAGACCTGAAGCTTCCACAGTCTCATTGCAGGACAGAGGACAGCAGGAGATGGAAGACAACAGTGGTCTGAGTATCTAAATTATGAAATAGTTAAAAACTTTAAACATATTACAAATAAATTACTAATG
>NW_013952969.1:293452-294740 GCF_001266775.1 Austrofundulus limnaeus
CTTGAGTCGCGGCGCCTCAATGGATGGTTTTTTAGCTGCGGTGTGGGAGACTTCAGCTAGCATGGGACGGCTCAGTGACGACTGCCTTTCCAACATGTTCCTGTCGAAATTTAGTTGGTTTGATCACAGGCTACCTCCCATTTCTTCTTGTGATGATGTCATCCTGCACTACAACAGCTGATATTGTTCCAGAAATTACACACAACTTTATGCATGTGTTTATGAACATGTAACCGAAGTCATCTGCAACTTGTCAACCTGAATCATCACGGCTGATTTGTTCTGATCTAATCTGCTGATTGGACAGTTTTCTTCTCAATGAGAATGAAAGTTCCTCTTGATAATTCACACGTTTTATGTGCCTCAGCTGTCAGTCAGCCTGACAGGTGTGTGGTCAATGACGTGTGTTTACATTTACACGTGACTAAAATACAAAAAACTTTACAGTTTACATCAGACTGAGGTTGTTTCGATAATATGTTTCATGTTTTATTGTCTGAGGTTAAATGTGGTTCAGTTTCAATGCTCGAGTTTAAACCATAAAAGCTCAAACTAGAACTACAGAAATTACCAAAATATTAAGTTAAATTATACCATCCTTTTTTTCGTCAAGACCAGTTTTATTAGTTATTGTTGGAGTTTAAGCAGTGACTGATTTTTATTTGCAGATTTTTAGTCAGTTTTATAATTATGACTGATGGTGTGTTTATGAGCATCTCAGCTGTTGACAGACAGCAGAACCATGACGTCATGAACAGAACAAATCATGAGGCTTTGTTTTTACTCTTTCAAAGAAATTGTCATTATTTGAGTTCTGGGTAATTTAATTCTGGTTTTATTTTGTAGAATGTATTATTTGTTAACTTCCTCTCTGTTGGCAGGGAATCTGTCACTACTTCCACCTGCAGATGTTTCCTGATATTTTCTGTTTTATCTGTAAGTTTAAAACGGTTTGGGTTTTGGTCCGACTTGTTCGACTTCAGATTCAGGTGGATTATCAGGTCTCTCATTTGGATTCAGTGTAATTCTTCACTTTATCTGTCAAATGTTTGCTGCAGAACTTTTGCTCATTTTAAAAAGCAAACAACACACACATATGTTTTTAAAGTGCGCACAATGTTGTTTTTGGGAATATTGTTTCTGACAGACACCTGAGAACAAAACCACTACATGTAAAATATTCCTTCCTGAATATACTGTATGTATATTTATACAGTTTAAAAGCATTTAAATGTCTCTAAATAGAACAGAATACAGCAGCTAGAGTCCTCAGCAGAACCGGTAAATA
>NW_013952969.1:295740-296644 GCF_001266775.1 Austrofundulus limnaeus
TATATATATTGTAATGCTGCAAATGATGTGGGGTATTTCATAGCTGAAGGACTTGAATTGTGTCAAGTGGTGCTCTGACTTGGGGGGGATTGGTTAGTCTGTAAATCCCTGGAATGGCATTACCTGGGTAGACTATGATAAAACACTTGATCAGGTACCTTGTTTTTTCCCATTTTTTTTGCAAATACATAGATATTTTCTCTTTGTAAGGACTTTTGGGAATTTTTTTACAGCCTCAAAGGTAAAAGAGATATTTGAAAGACAAATGAGCCAATGTGCCTTTGGATATGCATTCTGATTTTAACAGTATATTCTTTAAAAATATAGTTTATTATAGTTTTAGGATTTTCATCTATAAGTGAATAGGCTCAAAGCTTTACTGTAGGTCTTGGAAAGTTGAAATCTCCTCAATAATTCTTGAACAGTGTGAGCAATGGAAGTGTTTGTGTTGGTTGGCTTGGACCTGTTTAGGAGACGAGGTCTCCTTTCTGCATCCTTGTTGGTCAATTGAAGCATTTCAGATCAACAACATACAGTGCATCACCCCTTATGGACAAGTTTTTCCAGAAAACCCTGATTTAGCAACTTCTTACCAGGTTTTAAAATCTATATGGCTCCTTTTGATGTTTCTTTTATCACCTCCTATGCTTTTTCTTTTACCAAGCTTGGAGTAAAGGACTCAATTTTGAGGACAAAGGTCAGTCAAATGGATAACATGACCAGCTACCTAAGTTGGAGTTGAGGAATGGTGGCAGTGATGGTAGAGATTTAAGCCTTCTGGTTTGGTTAGAATGCTGATCTTTCCAACTCATTCCAGGGATTTTTTTTGTAGACAATTCTGATGATATGCTTTAAGTGCTTGCTGTATGTGGTCCAGGTTTCTGAGGCAAACAGAAGAGTGGAC
>NW_013952970.1:0-668 GCF_001266775.1 Austrofundulus limnaeus
ATGTGACAAAATATGGAAAAGTTCAAGGGGTATGAATACTTTTGCAAACCACTGTATTTGAAAGATTATTTTAAAAAATCCACCATAAAGTCAAATTGTCATGATCTGTGTCTGGCATATCTTAAGTCCAGCTCGTAAGTACTGTCATGTTAGTCTTAAAATATATAGTTTTTGTTTAATAGAGTTTAAAAAAATAGCCTCAGTATGAAACAAATAAGTCATCAAATGATCAGAAATGTGTATGACAGGCAGAGGTATACATAACTAAGTAAAAGTAAAAATATCTTAGCAGAAAATGACTGGTTAAAACAAATTTAACCCATAAGAAATGTACTTAAGTACAAGTTATAAAACTACTCACAATAGACAGGAAAGTAAAAGTACTTTTACACACACTGTAAGAAATCCATCTCTTCATCCATCATCTTTAAGTGCTTCTTCCATTCAGGGTCACTGGTGCCCATATCCAGCAGTCATGGTGTGAGGGGCGGGGTACACCCTGGACAGGTCCATCTCAGGGACACACATAGAGACAAACAACCATTCACTCTCTCACTCACACCTAGGGACAATTTAGAGTTATCAATTAACCTGATAGTCATGTTTTTGGTCTGTGGGAGGAAGCTGGAGTACTTGAAGAAAACCCACACATGCACAGAGAGAACATG
>NW_013952970.1:2641-3002 GCF_001266775.1 Austrofundulus limnaeus
GTACTGGTAAAGTGTATTGTAAGGAAAGGTAGGGGAGGGAGTTATGGTAAAGGAGAGGACTAGGGTATGGCAAGAAGTGATTTGGTTGTACATTGTAAAATGGCAGTCCAGGTGACAGACCAGGTGACATGACTACATCTGCACTGCTCACTGTAGGATGGGTGGAGATAGAAGGCTGTCCTAGTGTATTATAGGTCAGTAACTTGGCTGGCTGCCGTTCTCTTGTAGAACGTCTTAGTGTTGTTTCACCATGGTGAGAAGTTGGTTCCGATACAGGAGGCACCCCGTGAGAGTGAGTCAGGCCATTCTCGTCATTCACAGCTGGTCTCCTTGTGGTTTGAGTATCCTTTACTCCTTCATG
>NW_013952970.1:4229-4539 GCF_001266775.1 Austrofundulus limnaeus
AGGAGGCACCCCGTGGGAGTGAGTCAGGCCATTCTCGTCATTCACAGCTGGTCTCCCTGTGGTTTGAGTATCCTTTACTCCTTCATGTCTCTCCTCTTCATTGTCACTGTCTGCTTCCATTTGCTGGTGATAAGTTTGTTCTCCTGTACCTTCCATCTGCTCACTCTCCAACAGTTGTCCCCATTGCCTCATGTGTAATCTCTGGTTTACTGGTTGATTTAACACACCAGGAGCTGAATTCTTTGTGGGAGTGTGGTCAAGGGTCGGTGGAAGAGTATTAGCACTTTGGCATCTCAAGTCATATCTTAGC
>NW_013952970.1:4909-6291 GCF_001266775.1 Austrofundulus limnaeus
ACACACACACACACACACACAGGGACCGTTAATGTCACTTTATGTCATAGTACCGGCAAGAACTTAAAACTACTTTCACCCCTGAGCAAAACAAAAATCTGTTCGCCTGTGGCTCGCCCAGGAAGGGGACGACAAAACAGAAAATCCTCACAGATTTCTTTTTCTTCAAGAAATCTTGCATTAACAAGCAATTGTGCCTCTCCAGACATATCTGTTGTTTCATGAAGTTGCAAAGTAAACGCTTGAATTTTTCTTGTTGATAACCTGCCTCTCTACGTCTTTGCCAAACGGCTAATGCGGTTAGCCACTGTATCATTTGATAGCTGGTCTGCAGCACTTTTCCCACACGTTATTGAAACCGTTTCTTTAGCACACAGCAAGAAAAATGTCTCACCTAGTGTGTGGGGCTTCCCAGTCTTTGTAATCTAGTGTGATATTACGTATGAAGCCTTCAGAGCCTTTTCATTAGCAGCGGTGGCTTTTTGGAGCATATGTTGCTGGCCTCTTAGGCTCCTGCAGTTTACGATCAAAAAACTCCACAGGTTTTGATTGCAAAGTCAAGTGCTTTGTTTGCAAATGTCGTAGCAACTTGGAGGGCCTGAAATTTTCCTTGGCTAGCACTTCGCCACAGATCACACATTGCGGCCGTGCATTGTCTCCTTCACTTGTGTCATGATCTGTTTTTTGTCTTTTTTTTTCTCAGTGTTTTTCTGTTCCCCTGTGTTTTCCTTTCCCTGCTGTTTCACCTCCAGTCCCACCCACACACACCTGATTCCTCTCGTGACTGCCCAGGTGTTTCTCGTTTACTCTTAATTTGTTTGGTTTATATTCTGAGTCTTGTCCTCCTGTCTTGGTCGGATCATTTTGTTTTGTCCCTGTGCTTCGTCTCCCTCGTGCCTGTTCCTCTAGAGAACCTGTAAGTAATTTTGAGCTGCATCGACAGCATTTTCTGTTATTTAATAAATCTTTTTGTTCCATTTTTGAACCTGACTGCACCCTGGGTCTGTTCCTGCAAAATCCTCACATAATGATCCGACCACGCACCCAGCCTGTGTTACAGGCCTCCAGAGGGGTCTGTATTTTTGCAGAAAAGAGTACAGAAACATGCGTGAGATGTTGTCGGTCAGCAGGCAGGCTCTGATCTGATTTATTAACAGAAAATCATATTCAAGAACATTACATTTTCCAGTTCAGTTTCACAATACTCATTGTTATCTTAACACTGAAAAAAAAACACTATTTTACCATTTCAGTCATCTTTGTTTAAAGAAATAAAAGGTCTTGTCTCACAGTGCAACCCTTTGTAGGTTTTAACAGGAAATATAAATGTAGCACATCTAATGCTAAACCACCTGTTTTTATCTATTTAAACTGGTAAGAAC
>NW_013952970.1:7291-11052 GCF_001266775.1 Austrofundulus limnaeus
CCATCACACCCACCCAGCCATCATAAGGCAAAGGTTGGCCATTAACAGCTAGCACACTGAGTGCCTTATTTCCCACTAGTTCAGACAGTGGTCGAAGCTTGTGGTCAGGGAGAAATGTTTTTACCCACTGATGATCTAAAAGACTGACTTGGGCACCTGTGTCTAACAAACAGTCCACTGCATAACTGTGTATGTAACACTTGATTTTACATTTCTTTCCTACTAACTGAGCCACTCMATCTCCTGTTTRGGTCTTTTTGTTTTGTGGTGGTGGGGTCACAGAATTACTCCTAACATGGGCAAGTTCATCGGTGTGCAAGGTTGATGGTTTTGTGCATTGCTGCCTGCGTTCACTGGATGAATGTGCATCAGCTGAGGGCTGGTAACTGTTTTTTGTTTGTCCCTTCTTCAGACATCCAACCGCCCTGTGACCTGCCTCTCCACAAATGAAYCAGTGATTGCAAGAGTTGGCACCTCTTTCAATACAAATGTAGCAGGATGGTGGTCCCACTGCTTTCCTGGCTTTCTGCTTTGGATACATGCACTGACCAATGGGCTCCAATGTCTGCTTGGCTGTAAGAGACTCCACCATTTTCATTAGACTTTCCACTTTTTCACTTAGTTCTTCTATGACTTTGTTTTTGCTCCTTGTTTTGCATTCATTTTTTTCAATGTCTTTGTCAATTTCCAGTTGGACAGCATGTGCGTGTTACCTTTTGGCGAGTGAAATGTCCCAGCCTTCTTTGTCGCTCACTCTCCTCACTTGACACTTTGTTAACTCTTCTTATTAGAGCTTCATCTGAAACATTATAGTCAGACAACAGTGATTTAAGCTCATTTCGAATATCACCGTACTTTGGGAGGAGACCCTGATGGATAGTACGCAGGAAAACATTTTGGATTGTTCGTGGCTCATATTCAATGTCCATGTTATCTTGTCTGGAAGCAAACATGACCTTTTGTTTTAGTCCAATCAGCCTGTAAAGGAACTGTTGGGGTGTCTCATGTTCATGTTGCTTTGTGCTCATTAACTCRTGAAATAACTCACTTCCACTCTTTTCACTTAAGTGTGATCGTAGCAGGCTCTTCAGTTCTCTAACAGTTAGATCATCCTTACTGATAAGCATGRCTTTAAACTGTCCTGGTTTAATAATGCGAAGTACACCCTGGATGATTTCGCCCTCTGTGTGCCTCCCCTGGAGCCCCTCATCCATCTGTTTGCACAGTCCATGATAACTAATATCAGAGGTGTTGTCTCCAACTTGACCCCCATGTACTTTGAATTCCCTTCGCTGTAAAAATGGTAGGTCTTTAAGGGAAACCATATGATCAGGTTTAGAGTGGAGAGTCTCATTGGCTGAGGTGACCTGTGCATTTCTGGATTGAGGTGGGGGTGGAATATTAGTGGGGTTTAACTCAGCAAGTTTTCTGCCCAGTGCCTCATAGTTAGCATTTAACTTGTCACAATCAGAAACACTTGTATCATCAGCACTAACAAATAAGGAGGTTGTGTTATTCACAATGCCTTGCTTTGAATCAGCATTGGGCYGGAGAATATTTAAAGCAACAACCTCACTCTCTGATACCTGCTCAGTTACTTCAGAAACACGATTATCAATGAGATCAAGAATCACATCTCGAAGACACAATAAATGAGAAAGTCCCTGATCTTCTGATTCAATCAGGGTTTTACAACTAAGGTAAGAAAATATATAATCAAAACANTTGGCTTCTCAAGTCATATCTTAGCTCATAAGAACTTCCTTCCTCATCAGAGCTAGAGTCCATGTTTAACTGATACCCGGTGTCTCTTGGCATTGATTTCACTCTCTTCCTCTTTCCAACTGGTGACCCGGCAGCTCTGTTGACTGCAGGCCACTCCACAGGAAGGTCATTGACAAGATGCAGCAGGTTACGATGCAGAACCCTGGATTTATTTCCATCTGCCTCAGAGATTACCTTATATACTGGGCTTTCACCGATCTGTTCATTCACCAAATAAATGGTGTTTTCCCAGTATGACCTCAACTTCCCAGGACCACCCCGTTCACTCAAGTTCCGCACCAGCACTCGATCTCCTGGTTGGAGTGTTACTCCCTTCAGGTGTTGGTTGTAATACCTTTTACCACGAGCACTTGACTTTTTACTGTTCTCTGATGCAATCCTGTAGGCCTCAGTCATACGTTCTGTCCATTTTTCCACATAGCCTCTTGCTGTCTGTGGTTCATCACATGAGATCATCCTGAATAGTATATCCACAGGTAACCTTGGGTGTCTTCCAAAGAGCAAAAAGAAGGGCGAGTACCCTGTTGCCTCATGACGGGTGCAGTTGTACGCGTGGACAATCTGTGGGAGGTAATCTTTCCATTTTTCCTTCTTCTCCTCACTAAGAGTTCGCATCATCTGCAACACCGTACGATTGAAGCGCTCTGCTGGGTTACCCTGCGGATGATAAMGGGTGGTACGTGAGCGTCCAACTCCACTCAGGTGTTGTAAAGTGTGGAAGAGTTCATTTTCGAACTCACGCCCTTGATCGTGGTGTAATCTCAGCGGGTACCCAAATCTGGGAATGAAGTCATTGAAGATTCTTTCTGCTGCGGTTTTACCACTCTTGTTGCGGGTTGGATATGCCTGTGCATACCTGGTAAAGTGGTCAACCACCACCAGGATATACTGGTATCCTCCCTTGCTGGGCTCTAAATGCAGAAAATCGATGGATACAAGCTCCATTGGTGAACTAGAAGTTATGCTTGACATGGGGGCTCTGATATGCACAACAGGCTTCTTTTGTTTGATACATGGGCACTGTCGTGTGATGTAAYCTTCAATGTCCCGCCGCATGTAGGGCCAGTAAAATCTTTGTCTGGCCAGACTAAGAACTCTTTCAGTCCCTACATGCCCCATATCATCATGTAGATGTTTCAGAACAAGTGATTTGAAGCAGTTTGGCAAAACCAACTGTCGGTTTTCTGCTGTCCTGCGATATAAAACCCCATCCTCAACTTGCAGTTTTGTCCATTCATGCATCATTTTCTTCGCAGTGCCTTTCATAACTCTTTTCATGTCCTCTGTGAGATTTTGTCCTGACTCTTTCAATTTCAGGATGTCACCAATCACAGGATCTGTTCTCTGAGCCTTTTGTAGTTCTGCCAGCTCAATGGATTGGATAATATGGTGATTGCTTGGCTCAAGCTGGTCACCTTGTGCTAGAGTCAGCACAGCAACCCATGCAACCTCATCATTTTGACTTGCTCCACAGCCTTCCCATACAGCAACAACAGCTTCTCTAGACAGCTCCTTTGTGCAGACAGTAACATATCTGTCAATATCCAAGGGGAGTCTAGACAAGGTGTCTGCATCCACATTCACTCTGCCAGGCCTGTAGCGGATGTCAAATCTGAAGTCTGACAATTCTCCCACCCATCTGTAGCCCACTGCATTCAACTTAGCTGTGGTCATGACATATGTTAAGGGATTATTGTCGGTATAGATGGTAAAATGTGGTGCATAAAACAAATAATCCCGGAATTTCTCACAAACAGCCCACTTGAGAGCAAGAAACTCTAACTTGCCTGAGTGGAGTCTGTAGTTTCTTTCGGCAGGTGTTAAGAGTTCTTGAGCCATAGCCGATCACTCTGAGTTTCCCATTTTGTCTCTGATAAAGGACAGCACCCAGTCCTTTGTCCGAAGCATCAGTGTGGAGCACAAAAGGTAGCTCAAAGTCAGGGTAGGCAAGAATGGGGGGTTGCACCAGCATATTT
>NW_013952970.1:12052-14319 GCF_001266775.1 Austrofundulus limnaeus
CCCTCCCACCCCATCTGCGTTTCCTGGGCCGGCTGCTGCGCTGCCTGGGACTCTGCTGCCTGAGCCAGCTGTTTTGACCTTTGAGTCACCTGGGTCTACCAATTCATCTGAGTCGTCTGTCTCTGCCGAATCGTCTGAGTCTGCTGCACCACCATCACGTCTCCTCCCGGGGCTCTTTGGCTGCTCACGTCTCCTCCCGGGGCTCTGGCTGCTCACGTCTCCTCCCGGGGCTCTTCGGCTGCTCACGTCTCCTCCCTTGGCCCCTCGTCTGCTCCCGCCTCCTCCTGTTGCTCAACGTTTGTTCCCGCCTCCTCCTGTGGCTCAAGTTCTACTGCTGTTCCTGTGAGGCCTCTCGCTGGATGGTCTCATGGCCGTCTTCCTCAACTCTTGCCCCGTGTTGGATGGTCTTTGGGCCATCCTCCTGAACTTTGTGTGTTTTTGTCTTTTACTCTGTGTTGTCTTGTGTTTCCCTGAGTCTCATCTATCTCCTCTTTTCGACATTGGGAGCCGTCATTGAGGGGAGGGTCCTGTCATGATCGGTGTTTTTTGTCTTTATTTTTTCTCAGTGCTTTTCTGTTCCCCTGTGTTTTCCCTTCCCTGCTGTTTCACCTCCAGCCCCACCCACGCACACCTGATTCCTCTCGTGTCTGCCCAGGTGTTGCTCGTTTACTCTTAATTTGTTTGGTTTACATTCTGAGTCTCATCCTCCTATCTTGGTCGGATTATTTTGTTTTGTCCCTGTGCTTCGTCTCCCTRGTGCCTGTTCCTCTAGAGAACCTGTGAGTAATTTTGAGCTGCGTCGACAGCATTTTCTGTTATTTAATAAATCTTTTTGTTTCATTTTTGAACCTGCCGGCGCCCTAGGTCTGATCCTGCAAAATCCTCACAACTTGTCTGTGTAAATCCATATTTCAAGTACTCTTCGTCATATTTTCTCACCTTTTTTTCTGTCCTGACGTGTCTGGAAGCAGGTGTTTTGCGGCCCCACTTCCAATTCGACCTTCTAAAGAACTGTCATGATTCTCAGCCATCCTGTCACAGTTAGTATTTATTTTTTAGCTCTGGATTTTATTTTGTATTTTTAGTCTAGTATTTATTCATTTTTATAGATTCATGTTTTGTATTTTAGTACATTTAGTATAGTATTTATTTTAGTTTTTATTTCTTGTTTATTCTTTATTTTATTATTTCACTTTTTGTATTCAGCCATCAGTCCAGCTCTTTATCTTTAATTTACTTCACCTGTGCGGTCTGCATTTTCCCCGCTCTCATGCCTTCCTGCTCATTATCTCCACCTGCTTTACCCTGTGTATATATACGGCAAGCTCCCAGTCTCTGGTTGCCTGATTATTGAACGGTTCTGCCACAATTCTATTTAGATAGATACATGCCTGAACACAGATTCAACACATAACTGAAATGTTAATCTGCATTAGATTATTATTGTCTAGAGGCATGGCTCAAGAGGGGTTAGGGACTCCTTCCTGATGACGTAATAAAATAGGCGGAGTCATGTCTCAGAGCTCTGTGTTATATTAAACTGACTTCTAGGTGTTTGAGGCCTGAACGCTGCTTATTAAATGCCTTCAGACCGAGCAGCTGTTGGGGTGTTGTATGATCTTTTAATGATTCATTTTCCATGCACTGGTACATTCTCCGTATGTTTCAAGCACATAACATGGTAAACAAACACGCTTATCAATAGTTTCTTTCACTGAGGTACTTGGTCCTCAAACAGACCTTATAAATATGCCCCATCGCACTATAATTCTGTGCTGCATAAAGTTAACAGTATGCTGGAAATGTCATGAGTCAAGGCTGACTTGCATAAACTGGCTTGGACCCCGATCATAACTGCTTCACAGTTATAGTTTGATTTTTGTTTAGTTTTTTTCCTCCAGATGGTAGACATTTTTTACTATGCAGAACTAGAGTAAAAATATGGAGGCACAAAGATCTTATAACTTTAACATACACACATGAAATTTGGTACATGGGCATATCAGTCCAGTACAAATAAAGTTTCTTGACACCATATTGTTAAACAGGAAGTTTTGGTAATTCTCACAAAAAAATAAAAAAATTAGTTTTTCCAAAATGATATGGGATTTTCTTGAATCTGCACATTTCTACATGAACACATTGTTGAGTGTAACATCACAATAAACTGTATATTCTTTGCAAAAACATACTTACTACGGAACCCGCGGGGGGTCAGTGGGAGAAAAAAACAGCCGCTGGAAATCCGTGAGCACGGATTACTAAAC
>NW_013952970.1:15123-16581 GCF_001266775.1 Austrofundulus limnaeus
GTGTATTGCACCTTATTCAAAATCAATGTGGTCCCACGGCCCGCTGCGGCCCAAAGTTAAAAACTGTTGTTCTTTTGAGGCCCTCAAGGTAGCGCTGCGGCCCACAGATTAAGAATCTCTGGTCTACAGCAAACTGGCGTCAGAGGAAGGCACTAAACTGGATTCAAGCTGTTTAAATCTTGTAACTCCACGCGTCTTCATCTACAGAAGCCCAGTTGCTTCATCTTTGTTCTTTAAATTTTTCATTTCCTGGATGACTGAGAATCCACAGAAGCGTGATATAACGTTGTCAGACTGTATCAAAATTAAAGTTACACGATCAATGTTTTACATCTAGCTTGTCGCTTCGTTTTAAAAATAAAATGCTGCYCCGGAGCATCCGGTCAGACGCAGGTTCAGATATAAACACTGAACTAAACAAGCAGGCCAGATTATTATTTAATCTGATATGACTGAACAACTTCAGAATCAACATGCTAACAAGTAGCATCCATGTTTAGCTACTTCTGTAAACAGAATGTGACGTCACAAGACTGGAGACCACCTGACAGTGGAGGTTGGGAGGGAAGGCCCCTGGTGACAGGACTGGCTTTAGGGACATGGACTGTGTGAGCTCTCTGGTGGGTAAAGACTTGTACGTTGTGAGGTTGAGCGATGTCAGCTCACCTCCACACACAGCTTGTGCTCTGCAGCTCAAACCCTCCAGGATTTACTTTCAGATTAGCAGGAATTGAGGGAGACGGGGTGTCGTCATCATCAAAGCGATGGAAGTGGATGTGGAAGTATTGCTATGGGGAAGAAGGTAAGTACAGAAAAGGAAGGGGCTCCAGGAAAGAACCCTGAGGCACACCTGAAGTGACGAGAGGAATGCGATCTGAAGGACTGGAGCTTGTGGGATGTTCAAAGTCTTCCACTGAGGAACATAATTCAGAAAGTGTTTCACTAATTTTAGATTAGATAGACTGATTGACAGTCCTTACCTTTACTTAGAGATCTAGCCTCTCTTACTGACCTGTTGCCAATAAACCTAATTAGTTACTAAATGCTTCACCAGTTATTTCCTATTAGATCCATTTATTTTTACTGACTATTGTTGCTCTTTCCCCAAAGTTTTTAAATGTGTTTCTTCCATCAAATTTAAATTAACCTTTTTATTTTTTAGTTTAAACATTTGACATATTTACTCTGTTCCATTATGAATAAAATATAGGTCTATGAGATTTGCTCACCACTGCATTTCCTTTATGCAGCATTCCAACTTTTTCAGATCTGGAGCTATATTTCCTTTAAATGATCTATGATTTATTATTTACTGCTTTCTTTACACAGAACAAATCTTTATCCAAACACCAGAAAGTAAGCTCAATGGGTGGGGATGTTTTGCAGTTTTGGCCACACTGGCACACTTCAGACCTGGGGTCTCATTTATAAAGGATTGCGTGGAAACCATACTAAAAG
>NW_013952970.1:20436-23581 GCF_001266775.1 Austrofundulus limnaeus
TGTGATTACGTCAGACGAGGCTGCGCAACACGTGATTACGTCAGACGAGGCTACGCAACACGTGATTACGTCAGACGTCGGCGACAAGCTTTGCAATAGTAAACAGGAAGTGAAACTTGCTAACTGGCAGCGGCTAATCATCTCGGGACAATGGAGCGATTTTTTTCGTGAATGCCTTGCTATTGGGCAAGTTGTAATTATTCTATCTATTCAGCTAGTACAGGCTACGTTTAACGCTGCCAGGAGCCGTAGGGAAATAAAAACAATGTTAAACTACGCAGCGGAAAGGCACGTGCAACTATGCTGGGACGTGCTAGGAAAACAGAAACAGCTGAACGTCACGTGAGGTAAATATGCCCTACTCAGAATTGATTCGACAAACGTGTTTCCATCTCCCGTTTTGCGCACTAACTWCTTTGCGAATCATCCAAAAACCACCTCAAGCGAGCGTAAAAACTTTTTAGCGAACTGAGGATTTTTTTTAGACCTTTGCTGTTTCCGTCCGACTTTTTGTCACATTTTTAATGCGACACTTCTAAATGTGCATCAAAAAGCCTTGATGGAAACACGGTTACAGTCACATAATAATCAACTCTACAAGTTAACATCTAATTTTTGTTGTTATCGATGGAACTTTGCAGAGTCTGCATTCCTGGACCTGAGTCCAGCTGGTTCTTGGTGCAGTCTGGACTCCTCCAGCCCGGCCTTTAGTTAGGATGGACAGATACAGATAAACTACAGTGAATAGTTCCTACAGCTTTCCTTCCTGCTGACTCCTGGTGTGAGCAGATGTTTTACAGCAGCTCTGTGGTACCTTCTCCTGGGCCTTGGACCAGGCAGCAACAGGATCCGACTCAAAGCCTTTCTGCACCAGCATGCGGATGAGTTCACGCTTTGATTTGTTCTCTGAAAGAAAAAAAACAAAAACATTGAGAACTAAAGCAACGAGTTGAAGGCAATAATCCTGACAGACGTTATATAATGCTGCTCATGTGGATCACACAGGGCCAGGTTTAATTTGGATTAGGTTCCAACTCCAGCAAGACTAAATCAATCAAATGAAGCTCTTCTTATAAATAAAAAGATGAATGGTCAGCATGTTGTAAGGATACTTCTGGTAAAAATAATGAAGACTTTCTGTCTTTCTGTTTATTAAAACTGTCACAGCAGCAGTTTTTATTGGAATATTTTCAATTTTCAATAATCAAATGTTTTTGTCATGTTTAGTTTTAACTGAAATGAAAGGTCTGGAGGAGGTTTGTTTTCTGTGTGAAGTCTTCAACCAGAAACTCAGAAATGATTTTACTGGCAGATAAAAGCTGAAGCTGTGGGCCAACAATGTTTTACACTCTTCTTCACTCAAATCAAATCAGTATTTTTCAGAGTTTTCCTGAACCCTGGGGTTAACAGCCGTTCTTAAACACGGTCAGAACTCCCACCTATTGTTATTTTTCCTTCGATCTTCTCCAGCACGAAGCGGGCCTGGTTGGACAGCTTGGCGGCCTCGGAGCCCAGACTACCCAGCAGCCAGTCCTTCCTCAGTTTGTAGTAGTGCAGACGAAGGTCGAAGAACTCCTTCAGGATTTCTTGGACTGAGTCGTACCTCTTCAAACAGCCCATGTGATCGAACAGCACCTAGAAACGAAGACGTTAGAAGAATAAAACACACCGTACGTGTAGCTGTAGCTGGTTCTGATCCTGAGCAGGTGTACCATGGAGTTGCAGGTGAGACTGGACTGCAGTTTGAAGACCTTGTGGAGGCCCACTGCCTCTGCTTGGGCCAGCTTCTCCTCAGACATGCGCACCACAAACTTGACTGTGGTGTCAGTGTGGTACTCTTTATAATCGTTGATGAGAGCCGGGGTCTTATCAGTGCCCAGCAGCATGGGTTCCAGCACCGACTCCTTGTAGGCCTGCAGCCACAGAGACCACGCAGAACTGTAACACAGCTAACATCCACGCACACAGCTCACCTGAGCCCTGCAGCTGGGTCCTACCTGAGTCCAGGTCCGCACAGGAAGRTCTGTGATCTCAACGGTGTTTTTATCCAAGACAGAGACTTCTCCACTGACCAGGTACTGGTTGTGTCCCAGCTCATGGATCACCCCTTTGAAGTTCTTGTAATTGGGAAGCTGTATTTATACACACAAAAACAAACAAACACACAAGTTAACCACTGTAAGAACTATGGCACATCTTACACACTATGAGGAAAACACTGCTTACAGGTTGAAGTGGGTTTATTATTAAAGTGCTGAACTTTGATCTATTTCTTTCTAAGTTACTTGTAGCCTTCCTACACAGTTCTGCTCGATTCTAATCTCCCTCCTCTGCTCCGTCTGGGATTTCTGCCATAGACAAGGATTTCTTTGGTAGGTTTCTTTTGTACAATCAGTGAACAGAAGGAGGAGTTGTGAACGACGACGTCAATTTTCTGCACTGTTTTAGCCTGCTTGTAGTAGGGGATGGTTGTTTATAGCACACGCAACGTCCTGTTAGCATCTTAGCTTAGCCTCCTTCACGGTCGAGCTGACGCACAGCATGGCTGTGTCTCAATTCATGGGCTGGGTCCTCATGAGCACGTAGCCCTGTTGGGCCACGTCCTCGCTGGGTCYGGTAGGCTGCTTAAAGCTGCTGTGAAATGAGACGGTCTAGCCTTCACCTGACGTCGGCTTTACGTGTTTGCATGACCACGCGCTCCAACCTTACCATTAAAATGCATCGGGACGCGTATTTACACGTCTTTTCACTGGAAGAATACCTTCACAGTTAAAATGTTACACGTAAATAAATAAAAAAAATTAATAATTTGGGTTTATCTCCAGTATCAGCACTTGTAGTTGCCTTTTTTATTTACTTCTTATCCGTCAAGGGCGAGGTAATGTTTCCGGTCGCGTATGTTTGTCTGTCGTTCTGTCTGTGGACAACATTACTCAAAAACTTGTAGACAGATTGTCATGACATTTTTACCACATGTGGGTACTGGGCCAAGGAACACACCTTTAAATTTTGGTGATGTTCTGGATCACAATGTGGATACAGGAATTTTTTTTCTTTTAATCCTCTGAGATTGGCAAAGCTGCGATGCTTTTACAGGGTTTCTGTAAAAAACAGTGACCTGGATTGGACAGCATGGATTTTAAAC
>NW_013952970.1:23840-27383 GCF_001266775.1 Austrofundulus limnaeus
GTTTTACATGGTGAAATGTGACTGATGAAAACTTAGGAGCTTAATCCCACACCAGTTTGACCATGAATAACGTTGGGTGACCAGTCTGACTATTTATTTTTCACAATGGACTCCACAGAGAAGAAATCCCGTGCATACTGCCTGTTTAAATGTTCACTACGTCAGAACTTATTCAGCAAATGTGTTTCCATCTCTGCTTTTGTGCATTAACTCTTACAGGTTGGGGTAAATTGGTCTTGATGGAGGTTTGCACTCTCCAAGTGCTTCTAGTTGCAGCATAAATTTTGTAAGTTYCTAAACTTACTTTTAAAAACAAATCATTCGGTCTGTGGTGAATTTCCAAACTACGCCGACTCATTAAAAAAATACTCCATCGTCTTCATTTCTCTGTTTATTTTGCTGCATTGAATCCTGGGATATCCTCGACCGGGGAGGACACACGGATGCATCCTCGGATTTCGAGGGTTTGTCGGCCGTGTGCGGGGCAGTGAGGTATGCAGCCGACAAATGCACACTCATGAGGACCAAGCCCCTGAATTGAGACACAGCCCTAATGTCACGGCCAAACGTTAGCTGTTYGGTAAAATCAGATCCAYTCATTTTAAACTTCAGAGTCCACGCCTCCAGCATGAAARTGTTCTCACAAGCTGAGAGTCTAGACCCTCTGTATGAAGCAAAGAGTAGAACAAGGGGCTGGTTTTACCAGACTAACAGAGTCCAGACCCCCTGTAGACAGAGCAGTGTTTTATAACTAACTGTTGGAGCCAATAAATTATTTAACAATTTCATTATAAATTGTTATTGGTGTAAAACAAGCTTAATGATTCTAMATGGTAGATGAGATGTTATTATGATTTTTGTTCAGGGTCCTTCTGATTTCTGTGGAAAGAGTGAAACAGCTTTTCTACCATTAAATAACGTTTATTTGGATTCTGTAGGTACAACTGGAGAAAATTTCTGTTTTTTCCAGGTAAAGAATGTTTTCTTTGGAACTGAAAACCTCTGCTTTTTTWAATWGCCTATKTGCCACGGACATCCGGTCCAGCACTTGATTCCACTCCGATCACTTCCGGTTCACGGTCAACACAGTGTTAAAGATTTTTTCACCCGACGACGACTCTTAATGATCTCCACAGTACAGAATTAGCATATTACATGTACCAACATTAACACAGGAGARGTACAGGTCCAGTCAAGTGGAAAAAATCACTCCAAAGTGGATTAAAGACATAAAAACAAAGGAAAGACGTTCGTGTTTGTGGTTCCAGAATTTAGCCTTTTTCACTATTCCTTGGCTGCTTGTTCTGTGAATTTTTCACGTAGAGCTGTGACACTTATATTGTTGGAAAGAGCAGAGTCTGGGTTTTAAATTGATTCGTTTATCCTGACGTTGTGAACTGAAAACGTAATGATTATCASGCYGAGGTTCTGCTGCTCTCGTCGCTCGGCTTTAGTCTACACTGTAATATACTCTCTAACAAGGTTTTACTTTTGCATAAAACTCATGACAAAGTTGCCTAAAAACATTTCATACTCTGTATAACACAAACACGCACACACACCTACTTGTACTGGCTGCTGTGTTAGCTTCCTGCTAGCTGTGAGGTGGTCTTTCCTCTCTCGTCTRGGCAGTAAAAGGGGATAAATGTACATRTCRCTTTTGTAACCTCCYTCTTCTCATTTCTGATGCTGYCTCTTGAATATCCTCAGGTTAGAAATGCTGATTACAAACACAAGCGTGATCTTTTAAAGATKAGTTTTCCCTGTAATGCTATGATCCWRTGCTGTCACCTTTACTCCTCATCAAGAGGAAAATGGAAAAATTAACTACTCTGATGTACCTGCTGGTTAGTGGACACAACGGCACACAACAGAASTCACGTTTTATAGATCAGATGCTTTAACTTTTGTGGCTTTTTCATGGACTAACACTAGCAGCTAACACTAAAAACAAAGGCAGTAAATAGGAAGTGGAAGGGAGGAGCGTGGCAAGAATTTTACCGGAAATATGTCATTAATGACKGTGGCATATAGGCTATTAAGTGTGTGGGGAACTACTTTGATGGTTTTTGTGTTGATTAGAATGTAAGTGTAGCTGAAACACTAACTGTTAATGCTGCACAAGTTGTTTAAACGCTCATGATGAGGTAAATATTATAGAAAAGGCCTTGTTGTGAGGTGTCCCACCAGCTGGTCTGCTCAGTAACGTTGGGTCTTACCATGGGCAGAGGGTCCTGGTGGTTGAGCAGTCTGTTGATGTTGTTGACAATCTCTCTGGGGTCGTAGTTTGGGATCTTACAGGCCCAGCCTGTCCCGATGCCCTCAGCACCGTTCACCAGCACCATTGGAATGATGGGAATGTACCACTCTGGCTCCACCTTCTGGTTGTCGTCATACAGGAACTTCAGCAGATTAGAGTCCACTGCAGGGAACAGCAGCTTGGCAAGAGGACTGTTGGAAAGAGATCACCAAAACCATCATTTATCTTTCAATCATTTCTTTTCTACTTTTGTTTATTTATTAGTTAACTTTGGTCCAAATGACTGGAATGAGCTGRAGAGAAATGGTAAATAAAATGGTGAATAGCCATAGTTTCTGTCCGTGAGGATGACACTCTGTCTACTTTTAAGATTAGACTGAAGACTTTCCTTTTTGATAAATCCTATGGTTAGACTTAGGTTTCCTGAGTTATTCCTTAGTTCTGCTGCTATAGACTTAGACTGCTTCTGGTGTCTTTGTTTAAAAGAACTGACTATAACTCAGTCATCAGGGTTATAGGTCACATKTATGAGCGTTGAGAATCTTTTATTACCTCAGCATGGTGAAGATGTAACGAGGACTGGCAGCATCTTTGCCTCCATTGATGCGAGTACCAAACTGTCCCAGGGGCTGCAGGATGTTTACGTTGTTGCTGCCCACAAAGTTCTGGGCCAAGTTGACAATTGTCATCATGAGAGCTTGCTGCAGGACAAACAGAGAGTGGGGGCTCAGCAGTGGGAAGAAGAATGAAACAATCAATGGTCTGATTCAAGCTGGACCTGAGACAATGAATTCATCTTAATGCAACACAGTGACCTCTAGCTGTGGAGCAGGGGTCATGACAGCGAGGTGCGTGGCCACCACTGTTTTTAAAAACAATCAGAACTGGTATTTAGACATGAYTCTGAGTGAAGAGGTTTCCAATGGATGAAGTTATTCATGTTTGTGTTTAAAGCTATCCAGATGCAGTCAGATCACTCAGGACAGGTGTTGTTCTGCTGCTTCATCAACCTGACCCCAGGATGCCTGACTGTCAGTTACTAACAGAGTGTTTACACTAAACACACACATAAACTCAGTCAGAGATTGGTTTTGAGAGATTAATTCATATTTGCCCACTGGTTCAAAGGATATTTTGCTAACAGACATGCAATCAGGAATAATGTTAAGAATTTAGTCACAAATATTTCAGAGCATGAGATGTTTGCCTGTTATGAGTCCAGTTCAGTGTTGTATAAAGCAGTGGTTCCCAAACTTTTTATCTTCTGACCCACAAAATATCCA
>NW_013952970.1:37565-39473 GCF_001266775.1 Austrofundulus limnaeus
ATTTACCTACAAAAAAATAGATAAGATAAAATCCTTACTTAACTCCTGACAGAGAAACAGAAAAGTGATGCTTGAACAAAAAGTAAAATTTTTTTAATCTCCTTCAATTAGTACTCCCTGTAACGTGCGAGCTATGAGGGCTGGAAACCCTTTCCAGTGAGAACCACAGAGTCAAATAACTTTGGAGCACGGGAACTCGTCTCCATTTTTTCAAAGAACTCTCCACTCTTCTCTCCATACAGGGGAGAAAAAACAAAACAAAAAACTATCAGGGTCAACATGGCTACCACAAGAGTACTGCCCTTTTTTTCAAAGTCAAAGCACACAATATAAAACTCTCTCGCAGGCGGCTACAAAACCCGGTGCTGAGCTTCCAGGACCGATTTCAGCTGGTCTGATCTGTTCCTTTTATTGCCTGGAAGTGATCCATCAGGTGGGTTTCTGAATTTTATGCATTTTTGCAGAAATATTGCCCACCAGGGGTTTCTGGCTAAATCCAGGCGGGAGAGCTGGTGCTGGACGTAGGATCACAGTTCCACCTCACTGGATCTCTTCCTTTTATTCCCCTGCATCAGCAAAAGCAGCCCCGTGCTGGAAATCAGCTGTTTCACCTGCTAGAGCTCGCTCGACAACTTTTGATCGCTTATATCTCCGCAGAGGAATGTCCCAGGAACTTGTAACCACCTCCAGGTTGTAACGGAGATCCAAAACATTAAAATGGACTGCTCCCGCCTGGATCCGACGCTCAGAGCTGACGCTAGAGGCTCCGGAGTAAATTGAGTACTATATCGCCGGCCAAAGCGCCTTTTTCGGCCGGTCGTTGGTTAATATCTCCGCGGGGGAACGTCCCAGGAACTTGCAATCACCTCCCGTTTGTAGAGGAGGACCGCAGCTTTCCAAAGTCATCTCACTTTCCTGGATCCAATGCTCAAAGCCCGCATGAGAAGCAAACGAAAGTTGAAATTTCCTCCCGAAAATGTGCATAAAATGCACTAAGTCGTGCATAATTTGCTTATATCTCTGCGGGGGAACGTCACAGTGACTCCATTCAAGTATCAGCTTGTAGGGCACCAGAGCTTTAAATCCCGACCAGCCTCTCCAGGATCCGATGCTCCTAGCCTGGGGAGGGGGGCTAAAACCACCCCCGGTGAAGGTCCAATGGTGCATAATTTTGGAGGTTTTTTGCTTATATCTATGCGGGGGAACATCGCAGGGACTGCAATCAACTTTCTCCTTGTAGGGCAGAGCCAGAGCTTTAAAACCCGACCAGCCTTGCCGGGATCCGATGCTCCTAGTCCGGGAAGGGGGGTTAAAACCACCCACGGCGGGAGGTCAGACGGTCATATTTTGGAGGTTTTTTGCTTATATCTCCATGGGGGAACATTGCAGGCACTTAGTTCAAGACCTTGTAGGGCAGAACCAGAGCTTTCAAACAAGACCAGCCAATCCGGGATCCGATGCTCAGAGCCGGCGCTAGAGGCTCAGCAGCAAGGTTTTGCTTCACGGGCACCTGAGAACCAGCTGGCGGGCGACCAGTCGCCCGCGAGTGACTGGTTGGGCACCACTGATCTACCATATCTTAACCCTATGTACCATCTACCATATCTTAACACTATGTACCATCTACCATATCTTAACACTATGTACCATCTACCATATCTTAACACTATGTACCATCAACCACATCCTAACACTATGCACCATCTACCATATTTTAACACTATGTACCATCTACCATATCTTAACACTATGTACCATCTACCATATCTTAACCCTATGTACCATCTACCATATCTTAACACTATGCACCATCTACCATATCTTAACACTATGTACCATCTACCATATCTTAACCCTATGCACCATCTACCATATCTTAACACTATGCACCATCTACCATATCTTAAC
>NW_013952970.1:39483-40647 GCF_001266775.1 Austrofundulus limnaeus
GCCGTGGAGGGGAGGGGAGGGGGGACGCGGTGCAGGTGGACTGTCGGCTTCTGTATCAGAAGGAAATGAGGGTTGAAGAACTTATTTCTAGCAGCAGAGTGGGTTGGAAGTGGATATTTGATGTTATTAATTGTTTTTAACGTCCTACGGGCTCTGACATGTTGAATAAATTAGAAACTAAGTTTTTAAAAGATTCCATAAAATATGAAAAAAATCCATGAGATTGCTCTATACATCCATAAACCTGCAAAATGACATAAAATCCGTGTAAATTATGGACAATRCTTAGACTTGACATGGTTGTATTGAAACATGAATTGTAGGTGAGGCTGCATCTTACATTTTTGACAGGACATCTAAATAAAGAGATGTACCTGCGCTCTAAAACCACAAGCGCCCCCTGCTGTTCAGTTTTCATATTGACCCTGTGTTGCATCCTTACGTTTTCAAGTTCATGTTATTGTCCTCSAACTAGTGGAAACTCTCGCACTGCTCTGAGTGAGACAAATTTGTTTATAATTTAACTTGTTCCTTCTTTAATTACAAGAGGTTGACTAATATTACACATTATTTAAGTCCAGAAAATTGTTGCTATTCTGTTCAGTTTGCATTAAACTGTTGGATCATATGCTTCTTTCATTTAATATCAACAGAAACATTATCCTTTTTGCTTTTTAAAGCATAGATTTTAATTTTTCTGAAAGCCAATGTGTTGGGAAAAAAAGTTTTACGTCTTGATATTTTCTGCCTTGAACGACTTTTAGAATAATACACAAGAATTTGACTGAAAACGCAAACAAAAGATGAGAAGTTCAGTGTTTATTGACAAGTTATAAATATTTAATTATGTAGTATTTGCAACATGACAGTTATTACAACTATACTGATTAGAATGAACAGAAATACTGGTTTTTGATTGTTTATTACATAATGCACCAGATTATTACACCAACACATTTTGTAACAATTGCCGCAACAATGTAACGTTATTACAAAATGCAATGAAGAATTTTATTACATTATGTGTCAATTATTACATAATGCAGTTTTAGTGCAAGTTTATTACATTTTGAAAGCTGATTTTATTACATTATTACATAATGCAGTTTTAGTGCAAGTTTATTACATTTTGAAGGCTGATTTTATTACATTATTACATAATGC
>NW_013952970.1:49566-51351 GCF_001266775.1 Austrofundulus limnaeus
ACTATATCTTAACACTATGTACCATCTACCATATCTTAACCCTATGTACCATCTACCATATCTTAACCCTATGTACCATCTACCATATCTTAACCCTATGTACCATCTACCATATCTTAACCCTATGTACCATCTACCATATCTTATGGATTTTAAGTGGCACAGTATCAGCAAAATAGTCCATTGAGCAGAGAGCTGCCTCACTGTAGACCATGATGAGGATATAAATATTTCAAATGTGTGATTCTTATTTCGTTCAATTTATGACACAACAATATTGGATTACACAAAACTCTAACGCTTTTAAGATATTAATAAAAGTTTCCAGAGGTCATCAGAGGTCAACCAGTTTCAGTATTTGGGTAATAAAATATTAGCTGGAGGATAATGTCATTATCAGTATCCCAGGAGTGTTGCAGAGGTACAGCCCAGGAAACCTGGACAACGGACTTTAGTTTTCTCCAACTTGATTTAAAATATATCCTATGAGACACAATTATAGGAGATATTTTGCTAACAACACAAACATAAGTGTGTTCGTCCACTCACCAGAGTGATGGCAGCGTCATCCTCAGCACCGTTATACTTGAACGTGATGCGGTGCCTCTCCATGTCAGCAAAGTACTCCTTTGCCTCTTTGCTGGTGCTCGTACCCAAACCTGGAGCATACATCAGGGTTTTAAATGTTTTAAATGTTTACAAGTCAGTATGCAGGAACAGTAACTATTAAAGCATCAAACCTTTGTAGTATTTTATATGCCAGGTTTTAAAATTCTCCGTTTGTTTCTTCCACTCCTCAAACTCTGGAAGGCTGTAGAAGGACAGCTCCTGTTTGTTCTTGGTCGCCTGCAGACAAACAACTCATTTTACTGATGGATGCAGCTGCAGATCAGCATCATTAAAGAAAAGCATTGTGTCTGTTAGTTTCTTACCTTTACAAGAGGAGTGATGAACTGCTCCAGGAATGTGTGTTTCAGCAGGGAGGGCCAGTTGTGGTGGAAGAAGTTGATGAGCAGACCTTTGATGTGAGAGCCATCTTGATCCTGGTAAAAGACAGAGGAAGTTAGACCTGCTTCCTGGACTCTGGTCGTCTTAGCTGTGAGAGTGTCTGTACGAGGCGGGTCACCTGATCGGTCATGATCATGATCTTGCCATAACGCAGGCTCCTCAGAGACTCTGCGTCGTCATAGCTCTTCTTGTACTGCAGGCCAACAATTTTAATGATGTTGTTTATCTCAGCATTTTCCATAATCTGGGACAAAGATAAATAAACACACGGTCATAATTCAGATCCACCCATCTTCTTCATCTGCTTTTTTCCTTGGTCGCTGTCACCTATCTGCAGCAGTCACTGTGTGTGTGAGAGCCGAGGTATAACCTGGACAGGTAACCAGGCCATCGCAGGGCTCACAACGAAATATTTACACTGTCATAAAGCTGTGTGAGTGCTTGTAAATAAGAAATATTTAGAAAAGAACAGAAAAAAAAACTGAAGTTTGGCAATAATTATTTCAAAAAGCTATTTTCCCCACTTCATTTTAACTAAACAGCACTCAAGTACTCAGTCAGTCAGGTACTCACACAGGTACTCAGTCAGTCAGGTACTCACAGTCAGTCAGGTACCCAGGTACTCACAGTCAGTCAGGTACTCACAGTCAGTCAGGTACTCACAGTCAGTCAGGTACTCACAGTCAGGTACTCACAGTCAGGTACTCACAGTCAGGTACTCACAGTCAGGTACTCACAGTCAGGTACTCACAGTCAGGTACTCACAGTCAGGTACTC
>NW_013952970.1:54322-55541 GCF_001266775.1 Austrofundulus limnaeus
TTATTTATTTATTTATTTATTTATTTATTTTTGCTAAAAACAGTTTCTTTTGCCTTTCAAAAATGTTCAAGTTTAAATGACAGAAACAGAAATTAATAACATTAAAAACTGATCTGCCCGTCTTCATTTTTTAAAGTGTAGGTTAAAACGTGAGCACAAAGTGAGCCTCGAGTATGACGCAGGAGAAGTTGGACCACAAAACAAGAGAATACAGATGTAAGATGTACAAACATAACCAGGCTTCCTGCTCTCAAACACTCAGGTCTCAGTGAGACTGCAGATGTCCAACAATAATTTAGACATGCCAACAACTTCAGTCAAACTTTGAAAAACTGCTGTGTTTTGTGGTAAGGCTACATGAGGCTGATGTCAGTGCTAACACAAAGTAATGTGTAAATAAAGCTACAGATTATTGACATTCTTCTCATTCATAGCAGTAGTCATAAACTTAGACAACTATTAATATTAAGTCCTTTACAAGCTGAATTATGGACAAGGTRGCAAAAAGTTACAMTTTTGCSTTTATGTTCKKACTGAAGCCATCTTTTAATAAATCRAGCATGATTTGTAGTTGTAAACATAAAAACTGTGCATCCTAGAAACAGTTTGATCTTATTTTTTAGCTAGTTTTCTAGTAAAACTCCTCATTTGGCTTCCTACCTGTTTATGTGATGCTTCTCGCACATTCAGGATCTTTCCTCTCAGGGGGAAGACCCCGTAACGATCCCGACCGATGACCCCCAAGCCAGAGACAGCCAGAGACTTGGCTGAGTCTCCCTCAGTGAGGATCAGAGTGCATTCAGACGAGTGTTTGCCACCTTAAACAGACATAAAACATACAAGTTTATACCTTTAACACTGAATATATATTTATATTTTCAAACTTTATTCATTTCTTAAATATTGAATATTCTTCATGTCAACCAAAATAAGGTACGTCAAACTATTAAAGCTATTAACAGCAATTGTTCATGAAAGTAATTAATTTTAGAAGTCCAGCAGGAACTCTAAATGTGGGTCTTAACCAAAGTTATTCTTTAGTTTATTTAGGACCTAAAGCAGGGCAGGTTACCAGCCCCTCAAGCTGGGGAGAGGCTGATATTTACAGTTATTTGTACATTAGTTGTTTGTTTAAAATACTACTTGCAGTTTAATAAGTATTATAACTTCTTTTTTTATTAACACACACACACACACACACACACACACACACACACAC
>NW_013952970.1:56654-61618 GCF_001266775.1 Austrofundulus limnaeus
AAGTTGTTGTTTGAAAAGGAATTGAAGTTTTTAATTTGTTTTGTTTTTTGATTATTATTGTTTGAAATTAATTTTGGAAAAATGGGGGCAGATATAAGATTTTTTTTCTTCTTTCTGCCTCCTTTCATTTCAAGTGTGATTTTTTTTTTCTTTATTGTGTTTAAGATTTTTATTTTTATATGAAATGAATAAAAAAAACTGATCCACCTTTACTGACAGGTAGAGCTTTGCAGCAGGTAGTGGGGACACTACCCCCCCCGTATGACTGAAGGAATAACTCACCTGCATCGTTGGCATCATCCAGCTTGGGAATGCCTTTGATCTTGCTGTGTTTGACAGACGAGCACTTCTTGTTCAGCTGTGTCTGAGCTTTGAACTTCACCCAGTTGAGTATACTCTCTACAATGCCACAGTTGGTTGCCTGTAGATGACAGAGACAAAAAGCTGTCAGGGTCTGTGATCTCCACCCAACAAGAACTCAACAAGACCAGTGGGAGGTGTCCTTACAGCCCGAACAAACTTGTCTGACAGGACGCACTTGGACCCAAAGCTCTTCATCTGCAGAGTCATGTTCTCCTTGGTCTGGGAGTCGAACGATGGATTCTCTATCAGTGAATTCACAAAAACCCAGATGTGGTTCTTCACCTGAGGCACAGACAAGAGGAAGGTTAAACGTTTTAAACACACACAGCAGCTGGTGGTTTGATTCTTTGTGCAGTTACCTGGAAGGGTTTGACTGACACGCCTGCTTTGTTCTTCTTCTTCACCACTTCAATAAGTTTGGTCACAATCTGGTCCACCACATAGTCAACATGTCTGCCCCCCTGAGACACCCAGCAGAGTCCTGAAGTTAGTCACATGCTTTCAGCCTCCTGTCCTCTCAAACACCAATCACATACCTTTGTGGTGGCAATGCTGTTAACGAAGCTGATCTGCTGGAATCCCTTCTCACTCATGGTGAGACACACTTCCCACCGCTCATTCACAGTTTCATGAACCACCTTCAGAGGGACACCCGTCTCATCCAGCTTGTCCTTCACATACAAATCCACATAGCTGCGGAACCCGTGGACCTGCAGTAGGACAGAGGACAGACARATTTACTTAAACTTTACTTGAATCCAGACCAAAAGAAAGAAAGAAAAAAGTGTTGAGAGTCTCACAGGTAATTTCTTTCCATTCAGAGAAACTTTAACGCCTTTACAGGAGCCGGCTACATCATATACTCTGCGGGTGAGAAGTGCTACAACATCCTTGTCCAGTTTCTCCATCTTGAACTTGGACAGGTCTGGTTGGAACGTCACACAGGTGAAGTCATCCCCATCGAAGAACTTGACTTTGGAGTCAGTGGTCTTTGTCATGTTGTTCTGCCAGGTCTGTGTAGGGTCAAACATACGCCTGCTGTTAGAAACATCTTTACATACTGCAGTGTAATAAAACATCCTGTGCACTATTCTGAAACAGTGACCACCCCTGCTGTAACAAGTGGACCATGACCCTAAAAATAAATCAGAATATCACAACACCCAGTGACAAAAACAAGTGTGCCGGCACCATCCTTCAAAGTACAACTGTTCCAGTCTTACCTGAGCTCTGACCGCAGATGACCATCCTAAAAAAACAGCATTTACTTCATTCACACAGCAAATTACATCTGAGGAGACTTCAGATCAAAATGCAGGGATGCAAACAATTAATCGACTTATGATTAATTGTCGAATAATGATTTATTAGATTAAAATTCATTCCATTTGATTAATTGAAAACATCAGTTTAAACCTTATTTCAGTGTAGTTTTGCCTTCATCCAGCAGAGGGCGCTGCTACTCTACCTTGGCCCTGTTAAACTGAGCAGGAAGCCGTCTCGATGTGGGCGGGACCGCAAACGCGCGAGTCTTATTTTATTTTATTTGCGACACAACAACAATAATGGACTACACCAAACTGGAAAGAAAAGCACCGAAGGCTGTACCGGGACTATCCAGCAGTATGACGCTGAAAACGAGAGCAGGACCGACAGCGAACAGGTAAGCTAACTGTGGCTAACGTTAGCGTCCTCTTGTTGAGTTTAACTCTGTGTGAAAGAACAAAACAAAAACAAAAACATTACAGTCGATATAAATATGAAGTTAATCTAATCTGTGTGACGTAACCTGGTCAGTGAACCAATCTAATGAACAGTAACTGACCATCAGGCTATGAAGCCCAGCTAAGATAGAAGCAGAGGGAAAACAAACAAACAAACAAACAAACAAACAAACAAACAAACAAACAGATTGCCAGTACTCATTTGTATCTCATGTCTTTCAGGGACATTTTATTATGTTCCTAGTTTGTTTTTGAGTTAATCTTTATCTTAAAATATTTCCCTGTGTAAAATGATAGTTTTTCATCTTCAGAGTGGATTAGATGTTTTACTTATTTTATTCTTTCTTTTTTTTTCAACTAGCAACTTAGATTCCTGTTTTGTTATATTTTATAAATATGTCCAAGTTTAATAATGTGACAGAAATCCACATTTCTCTCTTGATTTATTCTGTGTTTAACACAGCTGGTACAATAAAATGTTAAAATAATACTGTACTTTTTTATTTAGTGTGTAAAAAATTAGCCCTTCATGTCATAGAAAGACTCTTGATTCAAGAGAAATGTCAGGTTTTTAGGAAAATTGCCGCTTATCAATTAATCGTTAGTCGATCGATAAGATCAATCAATTTTAGATTAATCCATTAATCGATAACTTGCATCCCTAGTGCAAACTTCATCTTTTTTTAGCTTTATGTTTTTACAGGTCTAGCTCACCCTCCACACATATAATATGATGAACAGCGCCCCCGTGTGGCAGAGCCAGCCTGTCTGTGGCTAACCACTCATAACTCTGCTGCAGTTCAGGTCAGAGGCTCAACAAGGAAGAAACAAAGATGGCCTCCATAGGAGAGATCCGAAGCTAAAACCACTGCTAAGCAACGAGAACTCCAAAAAACATCCTGATCTTCTGGAAAATATCCTGTGGACAACAGCAAAACCTTCTGAAGGGTGTTTGTCCCGTTACAGCTGGACTAAAACAAACAGCAACAGTCAAACGTAGGGGTGGTAGTGCGATGGTCCAAGCAAAGATCAGCCCAGAGATCCGGACCCCCGGCACAAACACAGTAACGTTGAACCAGGAGGACTGTGACCATCAGGGAAACAAACCAGCAACTGTTCAAAAGAATGGGCCAGCGCAGAAGAGCAGTAAAAAGAACAGGCTTGATCATCACTGGGTTGAGGCACTGATTATAAGGCTGAGTTCACTGCATTAAAACAACCCGTCCACAGGACCTACAAACCTGTTTCTGATGGTCAGCTGGAGTGCTGACACCAGAATCCAGACTGCAGAAATGACCCTAACAGAGAAATTAAAGGCACCTCACCTGTTTGAAACTGTGTCTGTACTCTTTGCAGGCAGTTTCCACGGTGAACTTGGTACTGAAGATGTTGCAGAGTTTAGCACCATACCCGTTCCTTCCACCTGCACACAAATATGGACAAAACCTCTGAGTCGTGGTTTTACTTTGCAACGATAACGACAGGTTGATACACACCAGCATGACAAGTACTCTTCAGTTGTTTCTGGGATTTCACTGAAATCAGTTTAACTGAGCCTCAACCAATGAACAGACTTTAAAAAAGGTGGATATAAAAAATGAACGATGAAAAAGGGTTATATGATCTGTTGGTGCTCAGAGTATGTGTTGCTGAAGGCTTTCAGCTACTACCACACCAAGTTTTACTTCTGACTTATGAGTTCTGACCTGACCTCTGCTCCACATTCAGGATGTGTTGGCTCTAACACAAGGCATTGTAAATGAAAAGTTCCCAGCTATGTACTCACTTTGATTCATTTTATTGCTGTACTATTATTTGTCTCAACATGTTGATGTGTTTTGTGATATTGTATATTATGATCTTGAGTTGTTTTGTCTTCCTGCCTCAGGACTATAGATGTAAATGAGCAACTATGCTATAGTGTTGCTCATTTACAGTCTATGCAGAAGTATAAGTTGTTCATTAATGTGCACTGTCCTGATAAAATAAAATAATTTAACCACTGATTGATTTCTGAGAATATATACACTTACATATTCAGCTGTCTTTAAAGCTGTAATTTAAAATGTTAAATAAGAGTTTGTGAGAGTTTAGCACACAGAGTGACTTTTACTGTTTTTTAAATGCTGGAATGTTTTATTGTAAAGAAACAGGAACCTGAGTGAAATCACATGGTACAGATTGTATTCTGGTGTTGATTCTTTAAAAACAGAAGCTACTGGACTTGTGTTCTGTAGTTTTACTTCTCATCCAGTGATATTCTCAGTTCAGAACTAAAGAATTAGGAGGTCCAAGAATCCCTCCCTGAGGAGTACCAGCCTCTGTCTGAGAGCTCTGTCAGGACTGAAATGGACCTCAGGGAGACAAACAGCTGCTTTGGTTTTAAACTATTGTTTCTGTTAATCAGATGTTCCCACCTGTGACCTTCTTCTCATCATCGTCATAGTTACTGGAGGTGAGCAGATGACCAAAAATAAGAGCTGGAACGTACATCTTCTCAACCTTATGCTCAACCACAGGAATCCCTTTTCCATTGTTCCAGATGGTGATGGTGTTGGATTCTCTGGTGAGGTCAGCAGAAAACAGCAAAAGTTATAAATTTAATAACTAACATGTTTTCAAGTCATTTGTTTGTTTTCCACTGGAACCCACAGTTTGAGATGACTAGAAACAAGTCAAAATTATTTTACACYGTATTAACACTTCTAAGATAAATATTCATTTCTAAAATCAGCTATAAACTGTGGCAGGTTGAGAAAACACACTTTATATCCAGTTTATCATTGAGCAGCTGAAAACAATGGCAATGTTTTATTTAACACTTCTATGTTGCTGAAAAAACATCAGATAAAACCAGCAGCAGATCCAGGTTAGACC
>NW_013952970.1:63993-68016 GCF_001266775.1 Austrofundulus limnaeus
ATATTTATGTTTGTGGTTGTAATGTGACAAAATATGGAAAAGTTCAAGGGGTATGAATACTTTTGCAAACCACTGTATATATACACATACACACACACAGGATCTGAACACCTGTTTGTGTACAGTTGAGAGCATGCATGTACAAGATTTCTCTACTGGAATATTTAATAGTGACTGTGGAGACCCACAGACCCGACCCCCATGACCCCAAGCAGACATAAGGGTGACCAGACTAGAGCCAAAGACCCCGAGAAGGACTTCAAGCGCAGAGCCCCCAAAGGCACCAGCGCAGGGGAACCATCCGCCCACCCTCCAGAGAGGACCATAGGAGAGAGCCAGGAGAGCTCCCCAAGTGACCCCACGCACTTATCCCCTGGGGCCAGCACTGACGAACTCACAGGCACCCGCCAGCGCAGATCCAGGCATGGACACAGAAACCCGGGTCCTAAGGGTGCATCACCCCCAGGCCAAGGCCCGATAGGGCCAGGGGACCCAAGCCCCACCAGGAAGTCACCAGGCCGAGCCGGCCCATGCCCGAGCGCTCAGCCCCAGGCATAGAGAGCCACCAGCGCACTGGCGGGCAAAGGCACAACCCACCAGAGGGCCACTGGCCCGCTGCAGTGCTCCTCATAACAAACACACCCACAAACTCTGGACCTATCACACACTGAGAACCACAATGGTAAATGGTAAAAGGACTGTACTTATATAGCGCCTTTCTATCCATCCAGGACACTCAAAGAGCTTTACACTGCAGACATTCACCCATGCACACACACATTCACACACTGACGTGTGTCCCGTTGGCACAGTTCTGACTGGAGGCCATGCACAAGATGGCTGTCACCGGGGGGATAGCAGCTGGAGAACAGACTGAAGTTGCGCTATTCTTTTTTTCCTCAGCAGGGGGGAAAAAACGTGCGACTCGAAGTATAAACCAGGTTTTAAGAGGTCAGGGGTGTTAATTACAATCTGTCAAAATGACAGATGGCCTTCAGATTTTTCCATCATTGTGTAAAAAAACAGGTCAAATATGGAAAATATTCTGTTAAGGTGACCTCTGATTCAGACAACTCTCAGAACATATAACACACTAGACACCCAGGCTGAGTCGACCTACCCCCTCCCACGGGCCACTGGTTCCACCCCCAGCCAACCCCACCCCCCAGCGCACCAAAGGCCCCCAGCCTAGAGCCGAGCACCAGAGCACAAACTGGCCCATAGCCCCGGCAACCCGCCTGCCGGGGTCCAAGCCCCCCAGTCCCACTAGGACCACAGCCCGGGGGCGGAACGACACCCCCCCCCACACACACACACACACACACACATATCAAGAACCCACCCCTGCACAGACAGGTCACCGGGTCAGCGACCCGTGCTACAGACCACCTGAGGACCCACATGTAGCCACTGGAAGCCACTCACCCGAACCACCCAGGCCCTCCCCAGAGCAAGAGCCGCTGCCCCCCTGCCCAGGAACCACCAGCAGCCCAACCCCCGAGCCCCCCCACCCCTACATCATCCCCAGTGCCCCACAAGGCCAGATCCAAGGACCCCCCCACCCCCACTATGTGATTAAGCTGGTGTAATATAACATTTCAAACATTTAGACAAGTCTTCACAAACCCTGCCCCAGAACCTCTGAACAGGTGGACAGAACCACAGTGCATGAATGTAATTGTCAGGTATATTACCTGTACACTGTGAACAGGTGTCAGATAATGCAAATCCCATCTTGAACATTCGCTGACCTGTATAAATTTACTCTATAGAGGACTTTATATTGTATTAATTGTAAATTGGAGTTTCTAGTCATTTTAAACATTTTTAAGCATATTTGGGACTAGGTTTGAGTCATCTATTCCAGACAGTTTCTTATAAATTTTTGACAGCAATTTGGGGGATTTAAGATGAAAGAACTCGAAAACACTTGCTGGTGTTTCCAACAATGTTTTCTTGAACTTAAACTAATTGTTTATTATAGAAAATTTGTTCGTATTCTAAGAAATATTTCTTGTCAATGCCATATTGTATTATTAATTTATTAAGTAGAATAAAGTCTACACCTTCAAATATATGTCCCAAATGTTCAATTCCTCTACCTCTCCAACCTGGGAAGTTTAACATAGTTTTTTGTTGTAAGATGTCAGGATTGTTCCAGATGGGTGTTTGTCTACATGGGAGTAGTGAAGACTTTGTCATTTTCAGAAATTCCCACCACGCTGCCAGAGATGAGCTGATATTAATACTTTTAAAGCAAACATGTAGTTTAATGTTTATGCTAATGAATGGGAGATCTGAAATCCTAAAGTTATGGCATAATGTTTGCTCTATGTCTAGGATGATCATTTCAAACAACAAATGAACTGTTCCCTGTGTAGAATGAAGGGAACAGTTCAGACTCACCTAGGATTTCATCAAAGATTTTGTACAGTCCTGGAACATAGGTGATTTCCCTCTGATTCATCCCAACATCTTCATCAAACACCCACATTTGCTGAAAAAAGAAAAAAAAAACATAGGGGATTACAAAAGATGGCACTGTCAGGTGGAAAAACATGGTGTTTCTTAGCCCAGGTGTTTATTCAAACCACACAATTACACAATATGTTTTAGAAACCTATGCTGACATATGTAAAATATGTCTGACACACTGACCTACGCCGATGAAGGAATAAATAAAACATCGACTGGAAGCCTCTTTTGGACGTATACATACAATATTGCTAATGGGTTCAACAAATACAACCTAATATTGTGTCCTGGTAGGGGCACAGTATGAGATATATTTTTATCCTTCATCGTCTGTCATGTTTGCTACTGTTTTTCTTTAATGCAAAAGAGCAATGCCTCCCAATGGCTGCAGCCTCAAGCTAGGTTTATAGTTGACGTGACACGCCAGGCGCAAGGGAATTTTTGTAACTCCGCAAAGGCTGTGCGAGCCTCGCACTCTTCAAATAGTTTTGTTTGTCAAGCTTTGCTCTACTACTTACAACATTTTCACAAGTTAGAAAGTGCACTTCCACGTGTCCTTTTGGAGAAATCTACAGTAATGTGAGCGCCAAGTATAATGGTGCGTTTGATTTGTACTCGGAATTCAGAATTTCAAAGTTCTTAGTGTTATCACTAATAAGAAATTGCTGTTCTACAGTGTATGAATGCAGAAAAATGAATGCTTATTGAGGTTGCTGTTAGTGAGTAGATACCGATTACAGAAACAAAAAAATGACAAAATCATTGGTTTTTTTTTTTTTTTTTTTTTTGTTAAGCTGGGACACTTGCTGGATCTGACGATAAAACCTACGATTTCCGAGGTAAATGGAGCACAGCATAACGGGGGTTTCCCCTACATGTAATTGATCATGGCGCACTGCCACGGCTAAATAAAAGCCGCCACACCTTCGGAATGAAGGGTTTGTTTTTTCCAATCAACGTAAAACGGATTGACACAATCATGTCCGAGACACCCTATTTTCGTTTTGGACAACTAGATCCCGCCTCCCGGTTGTCCGGTGGAAAACCAAGAAAAAAAGACCTCGATTAAAGTTTTCCTCCGCGGGTGTTCGACATTGTAAAAATAAAAGAAAGAAAAAAAACTTGTTAAAGCTGTCCATCTAGGGACGTCTACTGTCTAAGTGACGGTTCATATCTTCTAATATCTTCTAATAGGCTCGACACACAGGGAGCGACAAACCACAGCGATTAACGGCTGTCATCGCAGTCAGGGTTAAACCCGACACACGGGACGCGATAGCGACGGCAGCGTTGCAAATTGCGCTCTCAGGTTGCTTGTCTTCACGAAATTTGATTGGTTCTTCTACTGCCTCTTGTAAAGGTTATTGGTGGTTCATAAAAAGTGGGGTGTGCATTACGGACGAGTAAACTAAACAAATCTTGCGATGCTAATGATATTGAAAAACAAATGCATGCTAAGATATGATTTTATGAGGTAAAACTTACCATAAACTTCACCCTGGTGCCAATAAATTCCCACAAAGCTTTTTAATAATCACTTGGTGAAAG
>NW_013952970.1:70437-71982 GCF_001266775.1 Austrofundulus limnaeus
ACTACAGTACTCATGTATATCACTACAGTACTCTCATGCATATCACTACAGTACTCATGTATATCACTACAGTACTCATGTATATCACTACAGTACTCATGTATATCACTACAGTACTCTCAGGTATATCACTACAGTACTCTCAGGTATATCACTACAGTGCTCAGGTATATCACTACAGTACTCATGTATATCACTACAGTACTCTCATGCATATCACTACAGTACTCATGTATATCACTACAGTACTCATGTATATCACTACAGTACTCAGGTATATCACTACAGTACTCTCATGCATATCACTACAGTACTCATGTATATCACTACAGTACTCTCATGCATATCACTACAGTACTCTCATGTACATCACAGTACTCTCATGTATATCACAGTACTCTCATGCATATCACAGTACTCCCATGTATATCACAGTACTCTCATGTATATCACAGTACTCTCATGTATATCACAGTACTCTCATGCATATCACAGTACTCTCAGGTATATCACAGTACTCTCATGTATATCACAGTACTCCCATGTATATCACAGTACTCCCATGTATATCACAGTACTCTCATGTATATCACAGTACTCCCATGTATATCACAGTACTCTCATGTATATTACTACTGTACTCTCATGTATATTACTACAGTACTCAGGTATATCACTACAGTACTCAGGTATATCACTACAGTACTCATGTATATCACTACAGTACTCATGTATATCACTACAGTACTCAGGTATATTACTACAGTACTCTCATGTATATTACTACTGTACTCTCATGTATATTACTACAGTACTCTCATGTATATTACAACAGTACTCTCAGGTAAATATGTCAGCCTCCAGGTTTTTAACTCACCATCCAGGAAATCCCTCCGTTTCCTGCAGCTCCGTTAGACATCTTCCTTTGTGATCTTCAGTTTGTTTATGTGGCTCCAAAATGTCTTCAGTTGTAGCAAAAATCACACGTCCACCACCATTCCTACAGACTCACTTACTAAAACAGATGAAAACCTGTTTATCGTCCATAATCTTACTTGGAGAGAAGTTCTGGGAGTTGTTGGAGAGAAACGACGCTAGCTTCTGGCAGCTATTGTTAAAATCGACGTGCGGCGGCGTCGTAGGCCTAAACTTTCAACAAAGATGCTAACCGGGCTTTCTGCTAAAAAATTAATAAATACTGTACAAAACAAGCGCATTAATCACCTTTACGTTGTCAGAAGAATCTGATAGAAAATAAAATATTAGCTTAGGTGAAAGGCTACAATTGAAATGTTTCTTATTCAGAAACAAAAATTAATATTTGCTAGCAGCGCCCCGGCTCCGCCATCTGCAAGATGGACAGCGAATCTTGTCGTGAGCAAACCGACCAATCAGATGTCTTCTTTCTAAACGCGCCGGTATTTTAACCAATAGGAGCACTCGGCTTTTGGTGGCCTCTGCTCGTTCTTTCAACACAAGATGGCAGCAAATCCCCAACTGATTAAATAAAAATATATATGAAAAATATCCATCCATCCATCCATC
>NW_013952970.1:72481-74657 GCF_001266775.1 Austrofundulus limnaeus
CCACTCTTACATGTTCCAAATAATTTTATTGTTACTTTATACATAATCCTGTAGCCTTTTGAAGATTAGTACCAAAAATATTCAAAATGTTTCATGACAGGATGAAAACCCCCGACACACACTACCATTAACAACCAGGACAGTTCGACAACTACAGACACAAAATGAAATAAATGAGCCAAGTTTAGTTTGTGCAGTGACTCCTTGTTTTATAAACATATATTTATGGTTGCCACATTTCAGGCAGAATAATACTAAACCTTTCCTAACTGGGACCAGTAGGGGCCACACCAGCAGCCTCCTTACGGACTGTGGCGAACACACCTGTATCACATCATAACACAGCCTAATGATAAGTCATGACTCAAACACCTCATTTAGAAATAAAATCAGTCCCTGGTTAAAATTCATTTATAATAATTTATCCAGCTAAGCCTGGCTCTTAATAAACAAGCAGCTACATATGAAATCTAGCATAAGTAACTGGTTTTGGACCAGTTTTCAGGAGTACCCATCCTGAATTGATTAAAACTAGTCACAGTTTTAACTTCAAATAAATGAACAGCTATGTTTTATGGGACATCTGGCAACCCTGCACATTTATACAGCAGGAAGTACTACAGAAACTTTATGGCTTGTGTTTAAAACCGTTTTTCTAAACTCTCAGTTGTCTGCGAAATAAAGCRTGTAAGTTGTACAAATGCACATTTAATTTCATGTACCAGTGAACCCTGGAAGACCTGCATTTGTTTAAATATTGCACCGACTTCTCAGCGTGTGACGCTTTGAGTCCAGTTCATCATACAGCTCATAGAACAAACAGTCGTCAGTGAGGAAGAAACTAATGTTATGCATCTTGGAGGTGGATAATGACTTCTAATGACGGCTCCTCTTCTTTCAAACTCTGTCTGAAGAGCTGAGAGTGCTGCCATGAGACGTCACCTTCTCCCCCGCTGAGCTCTGCTGAAACGACGAGCTCCGAGGAGCTGCACCAGCTGGGGAACGACTGGACCGTCCCGTCTGAGGGTTCAAACACAGCGAACCGGGTCACTGAAGAACTGTTGTATTCATGAAACGAGGCACATTAACACAGCGTACCTCCAGGAAACTCTGTGGTGGACTGGTCTGACTGCAGGCTCCAGCAGACTTTCCCAGAGTGGAAGGTCTGACTGGAGGCCATGATGGAAACAGACTTTATCTTCAATCCTGCTGGAGCAAAGTCAAACTTCCAGCTGATTCTGCCAACAGTAGAGCCTTCTGTTCGTGCTATATACGCCTAAAAAAACAAACAAACAAAGCAAGAGTCAGCATCACAACACGATGTATTTTCTTCTGCCTGCAGGGTTTTATTCTCATCTCCTGTGTGCTATGACAAATTCTCTTTTTGTCACTCATCTTTTTAATCTTAGTTTTATTTTTCCAAACAGGAAGTGTTTTCCTACAGTTGTATTTATTCACTGTGGAACTGTTGGCTTCTTCCAGACTGACCGACAACTGAGAAAATGGTCTGTTTTCTCAAAGTGGACAGAAGAACTGAGTTTGTTCAGGACATTTTATAAATTCATGACAAACTCTGGGCTGAATCCCTCAGCCAGAACATCAACATATCAGCTTTTATTATGCTTTGATCTTCTGACACCACCTACTTACCATATGCCAGTCACTTTCCACTTTCCTGAAGACAGACTCCCTGGTCCACACACAGCGTTCCCAGCCCGGCGTGGTTTCAGAGCAGCTGGACACTCGGCAGTACTGGTCCTTGGAGGACACGTAGCGGACGTGTAATAACTGCTCATCCTTTTCTTTTTCAGTTGGAGTAAACACAAACGCTGGCATCTGAAGTGAAAACATTCATGGACACAAACTTTACATCCAGCTGGTAACCTAAAGAGTCACGATACAGAACGACCTGTGTTAGCTAACATGTAATAAAGACTACCTGTGTTAGCTAACATGTAATAAAGACTACCTGTGTTAGCTAACATGTAATAAAGACTATCTGTGTTAGCTAACATGTAATAAAGACTACCTGTGTTAGCTAACATGTAATAAAGACTACCTGTGTTAGCTAACATATAATAAAGACTACCTGTGTTAGCGAACATGTAATAAAGACTACCTGTGTTCGCCAACATGTAATAAAGACTACCTGTGTTAGCTAACATGTAATAAAGAC
>NW_013952970.1:76160-80322 GCF_001266775.1 Austrofundulus limnaeus
ATGTAATAAAGACTACCTGTGTTAGTCATTATGTAATGAGGACTACCTGTGTTAGCTAACATGTAATAAAGACTACCTGTGTTAGTCAATATGTAATAAAGACTACCTGTGTTAGTCAACATGTAATAAAGACTACCTGTGTTAGCTAACATGTAATAAAGACTATCTGTGTTAGCTAACTTAATAAAGACTACCTGTGTTAGTCAACATGTAATAAAGACTACCTGTGTTAGTCAACATGTAATAAAGACTACCTCCGTTAGTCAACATGCATTGAAGCGTACCTGTGTGGCTGTACTAGCATCAGCTGCTTTGGTCTCCCCTCGTGCTAACCTCCAGGCCAGAGAGCCAGAGTTACGCCCCCCAAGTTCTCCTGCTTTGGGTTTTTTTGGTGAAATAAACTCTACCAATTCCACCAGCAGCCTTTCTGTCAGCTCCATCTTCCTGTCCGGGCTCAAGGACTGCTGTCTCTAATAGAAAGAGTCACATATCACTGCCACTGTGGCTTTTCTCCAATTTGCTGAGTTTAAAGGAGTTCAGACTCACAGCAGTGTTAAGCCTGTTGATGGTGTGCAGCAGCCAGGCCTCCTGAACCTTGGTTCTTCTTGATAAAATCTCTGGATGTTTGCAGGAGTACCTCCACGTCACATCAACCACCTGCAGCACAAACATACACCTGTCTTTTTTTATTCCCACTTCCAACCAACAAGGAACTACAACAGTTCACAGTCCATGTTCAATTACAAATAGTTTATTAATTCAGTCTGAGCTAGAAGCACTCGGATAGTGCAAACCTCCGCCAAGACCAATTTYCCCCATCCTGTAATAGAGTAAATGCACAAAAGCAGAGATGGAAACACATTTGCTGAACAATTTCTGATGTAGCGAACATTTAAGCAGGCAGTATGTACTCGATTTCTTCCCATTGGAGTCCAATGTGGAAAAAGCAAAAGTCAGGCTTCTCATCCGACATTATTCATCATCAAACTGGTCTCGGTTTAAGCTCCTAAGTCAGGGCTGTTCAACTAAACTGCTCCAGGGGCCACAGTTACCTTAGGGGCTGGACATCCAGCAATTAAATTTATTATGTAAATAAACCAAGTATTACAAAGATCTGTTACCTTAATAGTTTATTTTGCTGCATTTAATCATGATTATAACATCCAGAACCCTATAAAAGTAGTGATAAATAAATATCAGAAACAAAAAGAACACATTATACTCCCTTTTTGACACAAATATTATTTTGACATCTGACTTGCCAACATTTTCCTCCTCTGCTCCGCTCTGATTGGATAAAAGTGTGCTGTGGTTTGTTTCATTTGTTGAAAGTAGGAGGTGCGACTGGGCGGCTTTAACAACACCGCAACAGAACCAGAGTTGTTTTTTTCCCTCCCTTACAGATGACGGAAATGCGTTCTGACCACATTCAAAGTGACGGAGAACTTTAAGCCCTGAATTTACAAACAGATCTGAGTAACTTGAAGTGGTTTGATTCTAATTTTAACCTTGACAAACCGATTCTTTAGTTAATAAATTATTTTTTTAACTTTTATTCTAACAAATAGTTTTTCATTCAATGATTTTGAACAGATGATTTATAATTGTGTCTGTATGTTGGAGTTAATCAGGTCGACCTCTCAGTTGTAACCTGCAGCTCGTGCTGTTTCCTTTTATCAGCTCCTTGTTGTTTTAGAACTGATGTTAAATAACAGAGACGCTGGTGCCTGACCTGATCCTTGGAGAAAGCCAGAACGTAGGCCAGCTTCTTCCCCCAGCCAACCTCGTACAGCAGAGGCTTATCGCACACGTTCTCGCACGAGTCACAGTGCAGCCAGCGCCGCTGGGACACCGAGTAAATCTCCGTCCACACGTGGTCTGAAACCACACCGAACACACTTTCTGACACATCAACATGTTGCTGGTAAATCACAAACCGCTTTATAAATAAAGAGTTGTTTTCTGAGCTGTCTGAAGACAAACAGCAGGTTCAGGAACTCACCTGTGCTGTCCCAGATGTACCTGGCCTCCAGGCCCACAGCTCTGCAGCACAGTGTGAAACAGTTGGCCCACTCTCCACAGCGCCCCCTCCTGGTCTCCAGGAGCTTCTCAGGATGGTTGTACCTGATGTTAGTAAACAGAAAAATAGCAGTAGGTTTTACAGATAGAGCTAAAAAAAAGGTGTGGTAGTAGCAGAGAATCATTCACAACACAAACTGAGTGTGAATCTTGTGGTATTGCACAAAAAATTATTTATGAGGTTTAAAAGCAGCTACACTTCAACATTTCTCATCAGCTTTCTCTGGTTTAGTCTAAAGTCGTGGCATGAAGGGCAGAAAAACTTGCTTCACTTGTCCTCCAACATAAACGTACTTTTCTGCTCCAATCTAGACTGAAGGTTTGTATTAAACTGTGACACACACACACACACACACACACACACACACACACACACACACACACCTGGGGAAGCGCGTGGACAGCTGGCAGCTCTGACAGTAGTGGTTCTCCACCCTCTGAGCTCCCCAGCGGAGGTCATCAGCAGAGGGAGTAAGGGCGTGGCCGTGCTGTGTAGGACCTCCACACTGGCTGCAGGGCAAACTGTCCACCCAGGAGAAGTTCTGCTTGAACCACCTGAGTAACTCCAGAACCAGGAAGTCTTCTACTCCTAGTTTACATCCTACACACACACACAAACAAAGCCAGTTAAAACAGACCTGTGAGGAACTCGGGAACCATTCTCTTGGCAGATTTATGTTCGAGCTAATTTAGACTGAGCCTGGTTAAAACCAGGCCTTGTCCTTCGCTTGAAGAGAAACTAGAAGAGAGGAACTGTGTAGGAAGGCCAGGGCCAGGCTAGTTTAGACCAGTCTTACATGCATCTTCAYCGTGGTGTAGTGCAGCTTAGCTTAGATCAGAACAGAGTGTTTACAGGTCACACAGGGTCAGGGAGTGAGGGGACCTGACAAATAGTTTTGGATTTTTCATTATAGTTTAGTTGTTATTTCTTTGTAACTTTTTCTTTTAATTCAGTTAGTTTTAATTAGTTTTTACAGTGGATTTGACTGTTTTTATTAGTTATTATTGCATAATTTTAGTTTAGTTTAGTGAGAGCTTGTAGGCTCTCACTATCCTGGTCCCTCATCCCGGTCTATGASCCCGGATGAGGGGGCCTACAAGCTCTCACATACCTGGAGTGACATCCTCCAGCAGTGAAGCCAGCAGGGGGCGGTGTCGGCTTGTCAATATATATTGATAAGCCGAGACCGCCTCCAATCAACATCAGCTGTGACACCTCTGATGAAGACGGAAGTACACGTCGAAACATGTCAGGTATGTCTGTACAGACATAAAAAATTAAGTGTCTAGTAATTAGGAAAACGTAGTAGATTGATTTTATAGACACAATGAACTTTATTAGGTTAAGAACTGATTGTGTAAGAATAATCATCTTGTTTTCAGAATGTGTAAGACTATTTGTCTTGATAGTCTAAAAATTTGACTCAAATTAAGTCAAACATTTCTGCCAGTGGAGTAAGAAAATTTACTTGGTAAGATTCTTGAAATACTTGATTTGAATCAATTTTTTCTTATTTCAAGAATCTTACCAAGTAAAGTTTTCTTATTCCACTGGCAGAAATTTTGACTTAATTTGAGTCAAATTTTCAGACTAACAAGACAAATAATCTTACACATTCTGAAAACAAGATGATTATTCTTACACAATCAGTTCTTGTTTAGTAAATCAGTCTCAAAACAAGATCAAAAAGACTTTTTTGGCTGGATATAAGGTTTTAAAACTTGGTTAGGTGGACAGTTTGAAGAAGTCTCTTGGAGGAGAGACGAAACGTTTCACTAAAGAAGAACCCATCCAGAGGACGTACTTATATTTTCTTTTTGATTTTTTCTACCTGGATTACTGAGAAGCATCAGGACACTTGATGAGAAGATTTCACAAATAGTAAGTAAAGTTTAAATATATAGAATCATTACCCGGTAAACATCCCAAAGATCTCTGTTACAATACATTTTAAAAAACAAATAAATAATTGATAACAGATAAATGACCTAATATTTTGACATACCAGAAAAACTACTAAAAGTTTATCTAAATAAAAAGAACTTGCATTTTTATTATTTTATTTATTGAATGAACTAATAC
>NW_013952970.1:80725-82100 GCF_001266775.1 Austrofundulus limnaeus
AAAATATATATTTTTTTGCAGCTTTTAGTTTTTAATATTAATTTACAATATGGTCACCCAACACTTAATAATAGCAGAGGAGCCAAATGTCTGGCTCACTGCTGCCAACTAGTGGTCAGAGGCTGAACTACAACATAAAAATGAATGGCTGGCAGGAAAGTTGAAATTTTAAAACTTAATAAAAAATCGGTACAGGGCTTTAGAATATCGATACAGTATCGGGAAATGAAATATCGCGATATTTCAGTGTATCGATATTTTCTTACAACCCTACAAGACACTTGATTTTATTTTTCTTGCTGTCATTTTCAAAGAAATCCCGAAGTGGACATTACCGTTTTCTCCCTACTTTTGTTGTCATCATTTAGCAGGTGATGCTGAGCAGCAGACTGTAAACTAGTGTTTGTGTTTTAGTTAACTATAATAACCCTGGWCCTGACCTGGGTCAGCCTCCTTCAGCTCGTTCAGCTTGTGTTGGGCGGCAGAGAGCAACAGCTGGTGAGGGATCAAACTCCTGGCTTTCTGCTGCAGCTCAGGTTTCTCATACTGCAGCACGTGCTGGAAGTTGGACTGAAGGGTCACAAAGAAACTCATACTGCTCCCCTGCAACACACACACACACACACACACCAACAAAACCTTCAAGCTTTTTCACATCAAACATTTACAACTGAGCATGGTGTTGTGTTTCAGCAGTGTAACCATCACGCCTCCAACGACACTCTGCTCTGCAGGGCTCCAGATGTGTTTTCAGCTTCACACGTCAAACACAGGCTTCTAATCTGAGCTTAGATCATTAGCATAATGTGGGACTTTTGGGCTCAGATATTTGAATCAGTGAAWAAAGGAGAGCTTAATAATCTGCTCTGAAACAAAAGAAGTGTGACACAGGCGCAGAGCAGAGTGCTGTAATAAAAGACTGTTGTAGTTTCACTGTCGTCCTCTTATTTGACCAAAATATGTCACAGACGTTTATTGATTCTGAAGAAAATGAATTCTGAGATTCAACAACTACGTTGTGACAGACAAAGGCYGAAACAATACTGCTTAGTTCTTAGCAGCAGGTGACAACAGATAAATAAAATAAATAAGAGCTGAACTCAGTAATATCACATGTGGAGTTCCTCAGGGTTCTATACTTGGACTAAAACAGTTTAGTTTGTAAATGATTTAGTAAATGTATCAGGGTTGTTTAAATGTGTTCTGTTTGCTGATGGTACTACTATGGCTGTGTCCAAAACGACAGGCCGTGTCCTCCGGAGGACCCAGACTACCCTGCCGAGGTGGGCCGGGTCCTTGGTAGACCGGGAAGACCGGTAAAAAAGAGGCTGTGAATTTGGACGGTCTAGCCTCCCCTCCATCCCCGGCGTAAGTC
>NW_013952970.1:83789-85157 GCF_001266775.1 Austrofundulus limnaeus
GTGTTGGAGCAGGGAAAACATAAAACCTGTAGGGCTGCGGCCCTCAAGGACCAGGATTGCCCACCCCTGGGCTGAAAAACACAAGAAACAGTTTGACCCAAAGGAACCACATGGAAACTCCTTCCTGCTGAGTCAGCGTTCACACWGTTGTTTACAATCTAACTGCAGCCATCAGATCTAGAAACTTAGCTCATTCAGCAAACGTGGGCGAGGGTTTTTGGTTTGTGTCGTTTCTACGTTTTAGTCATTTTTCTCATATTAATCCAACAGAAATACATGATTTATCTGTAACACCATCAAACATTGTTCCCATTCAAATCTGATTCAGCACGCCTGATCTGATTTTATTACCTACTGTAGCTTTAAGCTACAGCTCGGCTACTTATAGCCTTTCACAGAAGAAGTCCTGTCAGTGGTTACCTCCTGGAATCCCATCTCAAACAGACACTCCACGGCACCTTTAATGGGCAGCAGCTTGGTGGAGAAGGTGGGGTTACCGATCCGGATTGAACGGTACTTCTCTTCATTTGGGTTCCTGTTGATCACAACACAAAACGCAACAAATCTGAAAACATTTGGATTCTGTTTGTTAAATCAGACCTGCAGACATATTTGTTGGTCCTCTTCAAGAATAAAAACCTGAAACTGTCAGACGTTTAATAACTTCTCCTGGATTAAGATCCGATTCATAAAGCTCCGTGTTCGTTCTCAGCTGTTCTTGATGCTGTTAGCTGTGTTTTAGCTCATTATCCTGTTGAAGAACTCGTGACGGTAGAAATTTACCCTCTACCATCCTGTTGTCATTACGTCATCGGACCTGTGGCAACAGGGCTGCAGGTGCAGAGACAACTGAGCAGGAGTTCGAACTATAATGAAGAAATTCTAGTGTTTTAAAACACGTATACAGACAATATATCCTAAAAATTTCCTCCTCCCGCTGTAGAAAAGTTACGTCGTGTGGCGGGATCAATCGTCGCGTGGAGCGAAGCTTTAACAACTCTAGTTTTTCACATCAAATTGTCAGAGAAAAAAACTTGTTTTTTAAAGTATTCTCACAGAGATGATTAAAAAAAGACGTGGACGTTCGCTCAGTCATCCATCTTGCTAATGTAAAGTCTGCTTCTGCTCCGATGATGAAGATGATGAAGATGAGCGCGCAGCAGAGCAGCAGCTGATAAGTTCAGCAGGCAGAAGATCATTGTTTGGCAGATATTAAAGCAAAAATGCTGGGTTTAAGATTACAGTTCTCTGCAGAAAAATACTCTAAAGGTTACATTATCTTTACTTTTTATAATTTTCTACCGCGATATACCGTTACCATTAGGGGTGTAGGAAAATATTGATACACTGAAATATCGCGATATTTCA
>NW_013952970.1:85911-89491 GCF_001266775.1 Austrofundulus limnaeus
CCCTTTGTACGAACAAAAGTAAGAGAGATTTAGGATAAGAATATGAACATGTTCTTGCATGAGGCCCATTGATTTTATCAACATGTGTGGCTGAACTCCTGTCTGACTCTCAGTTTCTGTCAGTAGTGGAGCTTCCTGGGTCTTCTTTTTGMTTTGYTTGTTTGTTTGCCTACTATCTGTCTGATCAACCTGGGGTTGCATTTCCTCTTGCATCCACCTCCTGCGAGGTTGACCACAGTCCCGCGAACCTTCTACTGTAACAAAGGTGTCAGCTGTGGTCCGAGGATCATCAGACAGATCTGATCTTTGGTTTATCTGCTCCATGTTCAGTGTGGTGAACAGAACCAGAACCAACTGTCCACTGGTTGAGTTTAGGCCACTTTGAAACACGATCATAATGTAAGGATTAATAATCTCCTTAGGAGGACATTACCTTTATCTTTGGGAAATGAACAACAAATAACTTATTGTTTACACAACACACTTAACATGTCTGAACTTTTCAGATAAAACTCTGTAGACTTTCTTATTSAAGCATTAAGTAAAGAAACAATCCTTYCAGCTTCMGYCATGTGCCGAATTCACCCCAACACCGTTCAGACCGACAATAACGTCAGGTTTTTCTTAAAATCCATTCAACACAGTTTAAACACATGAACACAGTTTAAATTAGATACAGTTCGGTTAGCTTCACCTGTCGGCAGGACGTGTTTATTTCCTGTTCACTTTACAAGCTTACCTCAAAATGTTGTCCGCGTATGTCAGCAACAATTTCGCCACATCCCGGAACACATCGTTCGGATTGTCGAATAAAGCAGAAATCGCTGGAGACACAGACATGTCCAAGTTTTACACAGTAAATTCTCGTCGTGTTAAAAGCTGAAGCTAAACGGAGCCGCGGCTGAGTGGAGGCTAACGGTGCGTTTGAGTTATACTCGGAATTCGGAATTTCCCAGTTCTGAGTGTTTTTACTAACACGAAAATTACTGTTCTACAGTGTATGATTGCAGAAAAATAATTATTATTGATTTTTCTATTAGTGATAATTATATACCGATTACATAAAAGATAAAAATGATAAAATCATCGTTTTATTTTTTAAACTGGGAAACTTGTTGGATCGGACGATAAAAGCTATGATTTCCGAGGTAAATGGAACACAGCACATCCAGGGGTCCTTCTAAAATGTGTCCTTTTCACCGCCTGACTGAATGTTCGAAATTAAAAATAATATATTGTGCTGCTTATATACACACTTCTTATTACATTATATATACGTATGGTTATTTACTACGTCATTAAGGTTTATTTAAGCACTGTTAGATGTTTGTTTGTCTTTTTTGGCGACGGTCAAATACGGATGTGGCGTTCACTGASACTACCTAAGCTTAGCTAAAAACAAAAACACGGAAGTCATGGACCAGTCAGTGACTTTTCCATGTTATAGCCAGTTATTGTGATTTCTGCGGAGTCCGATGCCACTTTAAGCATATGACGTTTGGGGAAATGTTCTGTTTACAGTTATTTATCTGCTCTAAATAACAGGTTATTGACCGAGGCTTCAGCTAACTGAGTTAGCATGTCTGCTGCCCTCCTGTCCCGTGTGATGGAGCTCAGGCTGAGATCACGGTGTTTAGGGTCTGCACTTCAGAAAGTCCTGTTTTGTCCCACCCACCAGCCCAGGCAGCAGCTCTGTGGAAGGCAGCCTAAGAGGAGGAGGGTTGTCGTCACTGGGATTGGGTTAGTGAGCCCTCTTGGCACGGGGACTGCTCTGACCTGGGACGGTCTGATCCGAGGCCAGAGTGGGATTGTKGCTCTGGACTCTGAGGAGTACCGGACTGTTCCCTGTAGGGTGGCAGCTCTGGTGCCCAGAGGGACTAACGAGGGGCAGTTTTGTGAGGAAAAGTTTGCCACTCGTGGAGAAATCAACACCATGTCCCCCGCCACCGTCATGGCCCTGGGAGCTGCCCAGTTGGCCCTGGACGACGCGGGGTGGTACCCCCAAACCCCAGAGGATCAGCTGAACACGGGGGTGGCTGTAGGCATGGGTATGGTGTCCTTAGAGGAGATCGCTAGCACCTCTGCCGCCTTCCGGGACCGGGGCTACAACAGAGTCAGCCCCTTCTTTGTCCCCCGCATCCTGGTCAACATGGCCGCCGGCCACATCAGCATCAGACACAAACTGAAGGGCCCCAACCATGCTGTGTCCACCGCGTGCACCACCGGCGCGCACGCCATCGGGGACGCAGCCAGGTTCATCGCTCACGGGGATGCGATTGCGATGGTTGCCGGAGGGACCGAATCGTGCGTGGGGCCGCTCTCCATCGCCGGCTTCGCCAGGGCGCGCGCCCTCGCCACCAAATGGAACGACAGCCCGAGGCTGGCGTCCAGACCCTTCCACCCAGAGAGGGGGGGCTTCGTGATGGGGGAGGGAGCGGCCGTGCTGCTGCTGGAGGAGCTGGAGCACGCGCTGAGGAGACGAGCCCGCGTCTACGCAGAGGTGCTGGGCTACGGGCTGTCAGGGGACGCCAGCCACATCACTGCGCCCACCGCAGACGGAGACGGGCCTCTCAGGTCTCACACGATCAACTTAAAGGCCTAGCTTTTRTGGAAAGAATGCATATCGCCTTCTGCTTCTTATGACAGGTTTAAAAATGCTTTCATGATGAGAAACACGGAGCTCCAGCTGCTTTGGTCAAACCTTCATAATAAGGCATGACGTCATGCAAGCTGTCACACTCAACGAGTTGTGAAGGACTCAGCTACTACCACATCAAATTGAGCTACACATAGTTTGTGTTGGCTGAGGTCAGTTAGCTATGGCAGCCATCTTGGTTTGGGTTGACTCCAAAGATTAATCTGGTGCAGATGTACAACACTACGGAAGCAGAGAGGGGACATTTTCCGCAAATAATTTTTTACCATGGTTTTCTTGTGATAACGAAACATCAGTGACCAACTGATGCGGTATGCTTCACTATCCATGCTAGTTGCTAGCTTCTCCAAAGCTAACACCAGCTTATCCATACTAGTCGCTAGCCTCTCCAATGTTAAAGCCAGCTTATCCATGCTAGTCATTAGCCTCTTCAATGCTAACGCCAGTTTATCCATGCTAGTCGCTAGCCTCTCCAATGCTAATGCCAGCTTATCCATGCTAGTCGCTAGCCTCTCCAAAGCTAACACCAGCTTATCCATGCTAGTTGCTAGCATCTCCAATGCTAATGCCAGCTTATCCATGCTAGTCGCTAGCCTCTCCAAAGCTAACACCAGCTTATCAATGCTGGTCATTAGCCTCTCCAATGTTAAAGCCATCTTATCCATGCTAGTCGCTAGCCTCTCCAATGCTAACACCAGCTTATCCATTCTTGTCACTAGCCTCTCCAATGTTAAAGCCAGCTTATCCATGCTAGTCATTAGCCTCTTCAATGCTAACGCCAGTTTATCCATGCTAGTTGCTAGCCTCTCCAATTTTAAAGCCAGCTTATCCATTCTAGTTACTTGCCTCTCCAATGCTAATGCCAGCTTATACATGGTAGTCGCTAGCCTCTCCAATGCTAACACCAGCTTATCCATTCTTGTC
>NW_013952970.1:90389-93016 GCF_001266775.1 Austrofundulus limnaeus
TGCCAACTTATCTATGCTACTTGCTAGCCTCTCCAATGCTAATGCCAGCTTATCCATGCTAGTCACTAGCCTCTCCAATGCTAATGCCAGCTTATCCATGCTAGTCATTAGCCTCTCCAATGCTAACACCAGCTTATCCATTCTTGTCTCTAGCCTCTCCAATGTTAAAACCAGCTTATCCATGCTAGTCATTAGCCTCGTCAATGCTAACGCCAGCTTATCCATGCTAGTTGCTAGCCTCTCCAATGCTAATGCCAGCTTATCCATGCTAGTCATTAGCCTCTCCAATGCTAACGCCAGCTTATCCATGCTAGTCTCTAGCCTCTCCAAATCTCACACCAGCTTATCCATACTAGTCGCTAGCTTCTCCAATGCTAACACCAGCTTATCCATTTTTGTGGCTAGCCTCTTCAATGCTAATGCCAGCTCATCCATGCTAGTTTTTAGCCTCTGCAATGCTAATACCAGCTTATCCATGCTAGTCGCTAGCCTCTCCAATGTTAAAGCAGCTTATCCATGCTAGTCGCTAGCCTCTCCAATGCTAACACCAGCTTATCCATGCTAGTCTCTAGCCTCTCCAATGTTAAAGACAGCTGATTCATTCTAGTCGCTAGCCTCTCAGATGCTAACCCAACAAATAGTCTCCTTGTAATTTGCCTGCACCAGCCTCTCAGTTAGCCTATCATTAATCAGATCAATAGCTGGTTTAGTAATATATACAGCCTCCTGCTACAAGGATGTAGCTACCGCTGGTTGTGCTATATATTCTTAATTTTGGCCCTCATACCGTGCCATAGTCTTCATGGTTACTGAATGATGCACACGAGGAAAACCACAACTTGTTATCTCGTGAAAACCATGGGGAAAATTTATCTGCAGAAAACATCCGCTGTCGGCTTTCATACATCACTTCCTGTAAGTTTCATTAAAAGGTGTCCAGTGGCTCATGAGATATTTTGCTAACAGTTAGCCCTAATAATGTTAGCATTTTAAGCAAAGACAGACCACAGCAGCGCCTGAAGGTAAACAGCCTGATCAGAATTTGTGCYGCCATGTTGAGATTAGCTACGTGTGGCGATGAGGTCATTCTTAGTTTCTGCCAGCAGACCATAAAATCACACGAAGAACTGAAACTCAAACATTTTGTCATTAATTGTTAAAATAATCAGAGGCAGCGCTTCAAAGAACACAAGGTTCTGTTTCATCTCTCACTTTAATAGTTCAGAACCAAACCTAACACACCTGTAATACTAAAATCAGTTCATACCTTCCAGAAACAACAACAAAAGCTAACATTTTTACCTTTATCAGATCTAAAGTTTTCAGTAAACTTCATCCAGTGCAGGCTAATGTTTCCTGTTCACCTGTCCTCCCCTGCAGGTGTATGTCTGCAGCCCTCCGGGATGCCGGCGTCTCACCAGCAGACGTGACGTACGTCAACGCTCACGCCACGTCCACACCTTTAGGGGACGCAGCGGAAAACGCAGCCATCAAGAGGCTCTTCGGGTCCAGCTCGGACCGTCTGGCCGTGTCCTCGACCAAAGGAGCCACGGGACATCTGCTCGGAGCCGCCGGCGCTCTGGAGGCAGCGTTCACCGCTCTGGCCTGCTACCACGGCACGCTGCCCCCGACGCTCAATCTGGACCGCACAGAACCCGAGTTCAGCCTGAACTATGTCCCCTGCACGGCCCAGCCGTGGCCCAGTCAGGGCCCGCGGGTCGCCCTCACTAACTCCTTTGGATTTGGAGGCACCAACGCCTCTCTGTGTCTCAGCAGCTTCGAATGAGTGCACAGGGTTAGAGCCAAATATTAAACTGTTCAAAACATCAAGTGATTGCAGTTCATCCTTATTTATTTACCTGTCTCTGACACTGAAATACCAGCAGTCATTCACAGACCGAATATTATTAAATATTCAACACTTTCAGCTACTACCACACCAACGACCAGCTCATTGTAAATGTACGAAAGATTGAAGCAGTTTGATTTGGTTAATGTTGATTATCTGTGGCAGACATTTATTTCTGAAAATTTCATTCAAACCTGTCTGGTGCTACATGAAATATTTTGCTAACAGTACAGATAAATACAGGTAAAAGCATGGCCACACCTGCAAGAAGGTAATAAAAAGTAACAAAAAAGTTTGTATTTATTATGCTGAAAGATATAAGTTTATACTTCCCACTCAAAATTCGATTCAAAAATTTTATTAACTTCATTAAAAACAAAATATCTATACACAATAGAAACAAATAAATTACACAAATAAAAAAATGAAAGTTAGCAGAAAAATAAATCATATAATGTCTGCCCCTTTTATCCCCAATATTCAAAGAAAAGATAATTTACAAAACTATACTAAATAAAGATAAAAACATCAACTCAAACAACAATTCAAATAAGTTCACACTTTGCAATTTCATACACCTTCAGAAAACTAGCTTTTATATGTCTCAAATATATACAGTACATAGATCTAGCATTTTTAAGATCATCCTGCAGACCATTCCACAATCCTATACCCTGGATTAAAATATACCCTGGATTAAATTATACCCTGGATTAAAATATACCCTGGATTAAATTATACCCTGGATTAAAATATACCCTGGATTAAAGTACATCTA
>NW_013952970.1:99296-102730 GCF_001266775.1 Austrofundulus limnaeus
TACGTTTATAGACTTGCATGTACAAATTTAGACTCTTACACATACAATAATTCTGACAGTTATCTTATCCCATAGTAATTGGTCTGTAATTTTTGAACATGTTTTTCACCATTTTTAAAAAGAGGAATTACCTTAGCTGTTTTCAAATAGTCAGGAAATGTACCAGTTGAAAATAATAAATTACAAATATATGTAAATGGTTCAATCACATAATTCATTATATCTTTTACAAGAATCATGTCCATGTCCACCCAGTCTTTTCATCTTTTGTCAGCAAGATTTTTTTAACCAAACTCAATAATTCTTCTTTGTCAGTTTCAACAAGAAATATACTGTTTGTTCAATCTGTAACTGTGTGACTAACAATTTATCTACCTTTGGTATTTCTGCTGCAAGACTTGGGCCAACATTTACAAAATAATTAGTAAACCCATCCACAATTTCATTCTTGTGAAACTCACCACCATCCTCCACAAAATATTGTAGAATACCTGACCCTGCTTTGTTATTTTTCAAAAGACTATTCATTATTCGCCATGTTTCCCTCATATTACCATTACTTTTGTCTAATAATTTACTATAATACTCCTTGTTGTGTTTCCTTATAATCCAAACCAATTAGATTTTATATTTCTTACATCTATCTCTGCTTCTTTTGTTCTTAACTTCAGGAAGCAAGAATACAAGTGATTCTTTTTTTTTCATGCATTTCTCAATCCATTTGTCATCCATGGTTTATCAACAACATCTGTCTTTGTAAATTTTTTGTACACAATTTTTTTCATATAGACCTCCTAAAATATTCATAAATATGTCATTATGCTCTATTGTCAACATGCACATCCTTCCAATTTTATTTTATCAAATCATCTTTTGATTTAAGGATTTTATTTATGTTTATATTTTTAATAATTGATGTATTTTGTGTTACATTGATAATTTTTATAAATTGTGAAAATTGGTAAGTGATCACTTACATAAGTAATCAAAATCCCGCCCATTATCTCTTTATTTGTTATATTTGTGAAAATGTTGTCAATGATTGTGGCACTATGAATTGTGATTCTTGTAGGTTTTGAAGTTTCTGGTTAGTTGTTGTAAATAATCTGTAATTTTAAGTGAATTTGCATATAAACTTCTACTTTTGATATAAATAATAGAAAGGTCATCTTTTGTCCTTTTAATATTATTAAACTGCTCTTCATTATAGTAATCACAGTCAATGAGTTACTTAACTTTCCTGTTTTCTTTGTTTTTGCACCTTTTCTGTTCATGTAAAATCAACTTTTTTTAGATTTTATCATGTTATAATGTTGTCCTCTCGTCAAAAACATGCCCAGAGTCTTGCTTTGACTCATTCATGCATGTTTGATAAATCCTGCAGTCTCCTGAGGCAGCAGGCAGGGGAGCAAAAACAACTGGTTGGGATTAGAACCTCCTTTTGGGATCGGCTCCTCCTCCGGACTGTGCCTCCAAACTGAGCTTCCTCATCGCAGAGCACCCCCCTCCACCGCCCGTCGCTCCTGCAGGCAGAAATGGGCGGGACAGAAGCGGAAGGAGGTTCTTAAAGAGACAGAGGCCAATTTCAAGGTGTTTAGAAGAGGAAGTGATGAGAAGATAAGTTTATTTTCTATTTAAACATAAAAACAGCATTTTAATAACAACTAAAGGTGACATAGATACTTTATTATGGTATAGTATTTAAATATATGCCTGAGAAACACATAATATTGGCCCTTTAACATTTTTAGGATGGATTATACAACACACCTAAATTCCTCGATTTTCCAAAAGTGTGTATTTACCTGGAGCACTACAATTTGGCTAGGAAAAATTATAACATGTTCAATAAATACAGAATAAGAAGCAGAATAAAACCCTGCATGTAAGCAATTATGTCTAAACGAATATATATGACATCATACATTTTGAAATCAGGTCAGAGTTACCAAAAGACAACAACAGAGCTGCAGCTGTCCTTAACCAGTTCATTTCTATTGTATTAGAGCAAATAATGGCATTTGATTTTTTTTTGTGTGTGTGTGTGTGTGTGTGGGGGGGGGGTTGCATACTCACTGTATCAAATTATTGTGGGGGCCATGGCCCCCCTAACCCCCTCTGTAAACTCCGCCCATGGTTTAAATTCGGACATGAATGGTGGCGAGTGGTGTGCACTTCTTTAAAAAAAGCAGGGCCTGTCATTATGTTTGGTTTGTTGGGAAATAAATGGGCCTGTTTGTTGTTAAAAAAAAGTTAAGTTCTTCTAGTTTCAGTGGCTAAAAGAGGAGCTGTCAGCATGTTCAGACTGTGGTCAGAACAGGGCTGATGTTGGAAACTAACTGTTATAAATGTAATCGAAGCATCGGGAGGTTTTTTTTTTCTAAACAACAAATATCTAATGAGGTCTGTATGTAATAAATGGGTATAATGAGGTAAATAAATATGGAAGCTATAAGCTGCATTCATCTGTGTTTTYGTTCCACGTTCTGATAAATCTTTCCCTCCAAGTGAGTAAACCTTCCTAATGAAGCACATTTTATTTCTCCTCCTGCAGATCAGAGGAGCTTTTATAGACTAACAGCTTCTGTGAGGGACAGAGCCAGGAAACATCTCATCTCTCCTCTCTGTGGACAGTTTTACCAACAGACTGCAGTAAATAAAAGTAGGAAGGAGAAGCACGGACCATCTGCTCCATGGTTTACACAGAACATCCCATCAGATAAGACACAACTGCTCGGTGCCAGGAATCGAGCTGCGCTGTGAAGAAGTTCTTTGTGCTTTTGGCGCGTTTGTCTCAGTTTATTTGACAAACYGAAGAACAGGTTTGCTGTCCCTCTTTTTAAAGATGAACAGATAGAAAGGATGTTGCCTTTCTGAGTGTGTTAATATGGATGTGTTCTGATGGACCAGCACCATGTGTGAGGTTATAACAGGAAATCAACAGACGCTGCTCACAGATRGAAATATTTCTCAACGTAGCAGATCTTCAACAAAAGCCTCTCAGAACTTATTTTAGGCCTGTTTGTGAAGCTGTTCCAGCAGAAGCTCTGAATGTTGTGGATCRTCCTCACATGCAGGGCCAGTGGTAGAGGCAGTGTAGGCAAACGCTAAGGGGGCCGTCCTTCTAGGGGGCACCACAAATGGAGGATGACAACATAAACTTAATAAATGTTTGAGTGTAGTTGATTTAGTTTGTAGAATAATTTCTTAATTATCTGTAAGCACTGCAACGTTTAACAGTTCCAGCCTGGAACGTCACTTCAGTGGCCGATTTTCAATTTCGCTCCCGTCGAACTTTTGCGAACTCCTCCCAGGGATTTTGACCTATCTGCTTTGATTTGTGTCTGTGTTAATGTTTTATTTTAGTTTCTGTCTTGTCATCTGTTTTCTTCCTCCTGTCTGCCTTTGCTCCAGCCCCGCCCACTCTCACCTGC
>NW_013952970.1:103754-104900 GCF_001266775.1 Austrofundulus limnaeus
TTAATGTTTTATTTTAGTTTCTGTCTTGTCATCTGTTTTCTTCCTCCTGTCTGCCTTTGCTCCAGCCCCGCCCACTCTCACCTGCTCCTCATGTTTCTCTCCCAGGTGTTTTCTGTTTGTGCTCGTTAGTCTCACCTTTAAATTCTGTGTTGTCTTCACTTCCCTGTCGGATCATTGTTCTCTATTGTCCTGCCCTACCAAGCCTTGTGAGTTTTTTTGAGCTACCCTTGTGCACTTTTTGTTTAAATAAAATTTGATGTTTGGTTCTTTTGAAACTGCCTGCATTATGGGTTCATTCCTGCCCGAAATTCCTAACACTATCAGCTTCAAACTAAGTCAGTATGCTGTTAAGACACCAGGATAAAATAACAGAGGGAGGTTCTGCTGACCAGGCTGTGAGAGAAAAACGAAAAAGACGGGCTTGATTTGCCTCATCTGTTTAAAGTTTTTGAAAATGCATTGCCCCTTTTTTTTATATAAAACAGTAAAATACTCTGAACATATTCAAGTCAGTTAAATTTTGTGCAGAATAATGAAATTAAATCAACAATTCAAGGACTTTTTTGTTATTCCAGATGAGTATTATGAGGAGTGAAAGATAKACGAGGGCCCTGTTGTCAGGAAAAATATAATAGTAAGAGGTTTAAATGAAAAACAAAACAATAATTGTACTTAGTGTGTACATGTATTGCAACATACACATTCAGCCATAGTAGAGTGATTGTTTCTAAAAATAATAATAATAATAATAATTGAGATTAATCGCGATTAAAAATTTTTTAATCTATGCCCAGCACTAAAAAAATAAATAAGAATAATGGACGTTTCATTTCTGATCTCAGATGAAGTTCAGGTTATCTGGCTTTCTAAAACCAAATTCCAAGGATATTCACAGTTATCCCTGAACTTACTCAGAATTTTCACTTATCCTGCTGTCTGAAACAGGGCCCTGGGCAGAAGACAACAGTGTTGAAATTTCATCGTCTTTTGGTGATAATCTTATTATTTCACTGTAAAATTCACTTATGACTTAAACAATCATCTGTAATGTTACGATCGGTGTCTGTGTTTGTAAGTAAAGTTTTATTTATATAGCGCCTTTCACAGAAATAAATTCACAAGGTGCTGTACATTCAGGGAAGGGGG
>NW_013952970.1:104989-117087 GCF_001266775.1 Austrofundulus limnaeus
TTTCTGTCTTGTCCTCTGTTTTCTTCCTCCTGTCTGCCTTTGCTCCAGTCCCGCCCACTCACACCTGATCCTCRTGTTTCTCCCCCAGGTGTTTCCTGTTTTTACTCATTAGTTTCCCTTTATATTTTGTTCTGTGTCTTCAGTGTTGGTCAGATCATTGTGAAATGTTCATGTTCTCATCTCTTGCCAGTCTTTGTATCTTGTTTGCTGCCATGCCAGCTTATGTAAGTCCCTGTTTTGACACCTTCACTCAGTCCTGCWTCTGGGGTTCAAACCAACCAAGCCATTCATAACACATAAAGTGGCTCGCACAAATTTATAAATTAATATTTTGCATTTGTCAGACGTTTACTTTAAAAAATGAAATCAAACCGTTTAAGAACAGTGTCATCTATGGTATTTGAAAACCATTTCCTCAAAGGTATTTTTTAATCCAAAAAGGACTGGACTGAGAAGTATTAGGAGCTCAGCAGACAGACCAGTTGCTGCTGATAACCTGCAGGAGTCACGATGAAGGTGAGCTCTGTGATGAGAAAGCTCTTCTTGGAGACACAGTCCAGAGGAGGAGCTGCACCTAAAAGGTGGTTCTAGTCCTAACCAGCTGTTTTTGCTCTCCTGCCTGGCTGCCTCAGAACATCACAAGATTTCTCAAACATGTATGAATGAGTCAAAGCAAGACTTTGGGCATGTTTTTGATGATGGGATAACATTAATGGGGGCTCGTCCGGGATTTGAACCAGGGACCTCTCGCACCCCAAGCGAGAATCATACTCCTAGTCGTAACAGTATGTTTTTGATGAAGGGATAACATTATTACATGATAAAGCTCAAAGAAGTTGATATTACACGATGTTGACCCTTTAACTAAGATACCAAACTGGTAGAGCTGGCCCTGTGCTGGTGTTGTGAGGTTTAAGCCCCACCTGCTCAACACAAACAATCACGGCAGCACATGACTTTTCTCTGAAGCATCCACAGTGGGGCAGATGTAGGTGCTTCAGCTTTCCTATCTAAATGATTGTGCTGGTCTGGGGATTTGAACCTGCGACCTCCAGATTACAGACTCATTAAATCACCATATTGTAGCTCTGCCTTGACYTGGCACATTGACCCAAACATTACTATAAAAGAGAAATAGTTTAATAAGAGACTGTAATAACAGGAAGGAGGTGAGTATTTTTCAAAGGGAACAGAAGAGTCTCAGATCTTCTCCCAGTAGCTCGTGTTTGGTGTGTGGGCTTCATTAACTGGTGTGGGTTTAAAGTTCAAAGTTCACTGGTGTTTTTCAGCATTCAGCCAGAGCTGGTGATACAGAATGATTCTCTGCTCTCCTCTGCTCCAACACATCTGACCTTCTCACACAAACCTTGGACAGCCAGCTATGGCATTAATAAAATGGTGTATTTTAATATGTTCTAAGCCTCCGTAAAGTTATATTTAATTCAGATGTAATGTGTTTCAGGTAAATTCACATCAGAACCCATGAAAATGTTAATGTTTCACAGCCGAGACTTGAGAGAACAGGTAAAGRTAAAATATTTGTTTAGGGAATTCGTCCAAATCTGTGTTGTTTCTCCAATGCGAGAGTTGGTGGTTCAATTCCCCTGCTATTCAGTCACACGTTGAAGTGTCCCCGGGCAAAACACTGAACCTCCACTGCCTCTGATGTGTGTCCCATCAGTGTATGAGTGTGATTTAAAGCACTGATTAGTCTCTATAGATTGGTTTATCTGTAGTGCTGTGTGAATGGCTAAATGAAGACAGATTGTAAAGAGTTTTGAGWATCCTGGTTGGATAGAAAGGTACCATATAAGTACAATTCATTTACCATTTATCACATCCTAAATATAATCCTAAAGAATGTTTTGAAGTACTTCCCCAGCAATGATTTTGTTACTTTCTCTGCAAACTATTGAAGTTAATTCTYATTCAGCTGAAAAATCCTGATATTCAGATATGGATGGAGGTTTTCTCTTTAAATTAACAGAAATAAATTCTCATTAGAACACAATAAAAACAAGATTCAGACCAAATTTCCGAAATTTATCTCAACTATCAAATAAAAGGAAGCATATCTCTGGAACTGCTCAGGGTATTGGGATGGTCCGGGAGTCAAAATGTTGCTTCAAACGCAGGAATCTGAAAATGTGCTGACTTTAATTTGACCAAAAATGACKTAATCCTTGGTTCGTTGAGATGGGTCACAAGTCCAAATCATAAAATCTGTTTAGTCCAAACAATTAATTCAACAGTCAAAGCATCTGGTAAAAAGTCAYCAGACTAAAAGAAACAAGACTTGAGTAATTATTTTTCAACCTACTTTTTACTTCTACTTCTTACATTTAAAAAACAAGAAGTATAAAGTCGTTACTTTTATTTCATTTTTTGCTTGTTTTCATTGCAGCTTGTTCTTGTAAGAAATAAAAACTATCCATATAAACTGAGCCTCCTATAGAGTGAATTKAACTGTGGTTGAATGAGAAGTATAAATATATAAAACTCTGATAGTGTATTAGTTTGTACACAAACAAATCATGTCACACTCCAGCAGGACAGAATCATTCAAATCAAAGGACTGTACTTAAGAAGTATTTGTATTTCATGAATTATATTCTTACATTTGGCCGCAGCCCTCAGATAGATTTTCATTTTGGGGAAAAGCTTTGTGCAGCCTTGATATATGTATATAAACTGAAACAGCTGGACTAGTGCATCCTAAATTTAACATCCATTCATTCTTTTAATACAACAGTCATTTCTGCAGTTTTTGGGGAGGTCACCTCCTAATAAATGTCCTTACAGAAAATCTAACTGCTCATTTTAAATCGTTACTTTGACTTTTAATACCTAACTACAACAAATATCACATACTTTAAGACTTTTACTCAAGTAATATTCCTAAAGGAGACTTTAACTTTTACCAAAGTCATTTTTTGGTAAGATACTTGTACTTTTACTCAAGTATCACTTTGTGGTACTTTATACAACACTGTTGATTGACTTGACTTAGTTGATATTCTTGTTTTCCCTACTTTGTCCACTTCACCTGTCCATAATTACCCATCAGGCTCAGCTGCAGCCTGTCCTCCACTTATCTCGTCAATATATTCTGTCTTTAACATTGTACCTTAGTCTCTGTCCTCCCTGTGTTTTTAAAGTTTCTACTCCTCGCAGTAACTCCTTGTTTTATTGGTTCTGGGTTCAATCTTCCAGTTGGTCTGTTGAATRTGGAACAATAAGATCTTTAAAGATGGAGCTTGGTTGTTGAGAGCTTTGTTAGAAGTRAGATTTTACGTAAATATGATAAGAAGCCAGTGGAGAGAAGCTAAATCTGAGGACTATCCCTCCAAACACTCATGAATCAGCAACAGCATTTTAGATCAGCTGCAAACAGTCCCCCATTACTTAAGTGAAACAAACCAAATCCTGAGGTTTTACAATTGTTCAGATTTCTACAGTATTTTTTAAATGTCATTAAATACAATGAATGAATAATAATGGTACTTCACTGAGCTGATTCTGAACAAATAAAGATTATAAAGGTCAAAATTAACCTCACTGCGCTCTCATTTTGTCAAGTTAAATAAGCAGACTTGTTATCTGACAGCCTGCTGACCTCTATGAAGAAGTTCTCATGTGGTGCTGATGGTGTCCAGCCATGTCAACTGAGATTAATGTTCCACACAAGACGTGCTGTCTGGGCTGGTTCTGTAGAGACCAGTCTGTCCTGCTCAGACCCAGCAGAGGGTCCACAGGCTCGTGGGACAGGCTCCTCATCAAGCYGCTAAATATATTTTATGGGCTGTCAAATTWTTATTCAGTCCAGCTAGGATTGTAAAAMATTTTACGTAAGATATTCATCCAGGATTCCAGATATTATCTGTATTACATTATTTTTGTCTCATGTTTGTCTGTAGCAAAATACAGTTAGGTCCATATATACATGTATTTGGACACTGACACAAATTGTGTCTTTTTACCTGTTTACTGAAACATATTCAAGTTATAGTTCTATAATGTACATGGACATAAAGTCCAGACATTCAGCTTTCATTTGAGGATATCCACATAAAAATTGGATGAAGGGTTTAGGATTTTCAGCTCCTTAACATGTGCCATCCTGTTTTTAAAGGGACCAAAAGTAATTGGACAATTGACTCCAAGGCTATTTCATGGACAGGTGTGGGCAATCCCTTCGTTAAGTCATTCTTAATTAAGCAGATAAAAGGTCTGGAGTTGATCTGAGGAGTGCTGCTTGCATTTGGAAGGTTTTCCTGTGAAGTAAACATGCAGTCAAAGGAGCTCTCCATGCAGGTGAAACAAGACATCCTTAAGCTGCAAAAACACACAAAAAAAAACATCGGATAAATTGCTAGAATATTAAGAATGGCAAAATCTACAGTTTGGTTCATCCTGAGAAAGAAAGAAAGAAAGCACTGGTGAACTCATCAATGTAAAAAGACCAGGGCGTCCACGGAAGACAACAGTTGTGGATGATGGCAGAATAATCTCCATGGTGAACAGAAACCCCTTCACAACAGCCAACCAAGTGAACAACACTCTGCAGGAGGTAGACGTATCAATATCCAAATCTACGATAAAGAGAAGACTGCATGAAAGTAAATACAGAGGGTTCACTGCATGCTGCCAGCCACTCAGAAGCATCAAGAATAAAAAGGCTAGACTGGACTTTGCCAAAAACGTAAAAAGGCAGCAGAGTTCTGGAAGAACATTCTTTGGACAGATGAAACCAAGATCAACCTCTACCAGAATGATGGAAAGAGAAAAGTCTGGTGAAGGCATGGTACAGCTCATGATCCAAAGTACTACATCATCTGTAAAACACAGCAGAGCAGTGTGATGGCTTGGGCATGCATGGCTGCCAGTGGCACTGGGTCACTAGTGTTTATTGATAAGACACAGGACAAAAGCAGCCCAATGAATTCTGAGGTATTCAGAGCCAGACTGTGTGCTCAGATCAGCCAAATGCAACCAAACTGATTGGTCTGTTTCATACTACAGATGGGCAATGAGCCAAAACATAAAGCCAAAGCAACCCAGGAGTTTATTAAAGCAAAGAAGTGGAATATTCTTGAATGGCCAAGTCAGTCACCTGACCTCAACCCAACTGAGCATTTCACTTGTTAAAGACTAAATGTGTAAATTACTTGTGGTAATGTCTAGAAACAAAATTAGACAAATGTTGTCTCTGTCCAAATCTATATGGACCTAACTGTATCTCATCACTGGAGGGATTTTTATCAAACTTTTAGAAAGTTAAATTTGTTCCAGATAATTAAACTCCCTCACCAGAGGCAAAGACTCCATCCTACCCTTTTCCGGTCGAGAAGTCTAAGGAGACTTAGAGAAACTGACTTTAATCCCAGYTGCCTCACATTCAGCTGTAAACTGCCTCAGTGCATGCTGAAGGTCTTGACCTGAAGATGCCAACAGAACCACATCAGCATACAGCAGAGATGAGAACCTGTGGTTCCCAAACCAGACACCCTCCTGTCCATGACTATGCCTTAAACCTGTCCAGAAACACTACAAACAAGATCAGAGACAAGGGACAGCGATAGAGTCCAACCTGCAAAACAAGCTCAACTTTGTGCCAAGAAAGTGAACACAGCTCCTGTTTTGGTTCTACGGGGACTGAATCACTCTTAATAACAACCCAGACACTCCATTCTCCCGCAGCACCCCTCACAGAATGCCTCGAGGAACACAGTCATGAGCTTTCTCCAAGCTTATAAAAGACCAGACCAGAGAGGCAAACTCTCACAACCACCTTAGCAACTCCTCAAGGGTAAAGATCTGGTCCACTGGTCCATAACCAGGATAGAAGCCACACTGCTCCTCTTGAATCTGAGGTTTAACGATAGATCAGAACCTCCCTTCCAACACCCTGAAGTAAACTTTCCCAGGGAAGGCGAGAAGTGTTTCTCTGGTCCTCTTTTGTAAAAATGGGAACCACCTCCCCAGGCTGCCAGTCCACAGGAATTGTCCTTGTCCTCCATGTGATGTTGAAAAGACATGTCAACCATGACAGCCCCACAACATCCAGAGCCTTCAGCATCTCGGAGCGGATCTCATCCACCCCTGGAGACCCCTGGAGTTCTGTCACCAAGGAGCTTTTTGACTAGCTCGTGACCTCTGCCATGGTAATGGACTTGTCTTCTCTTGAGATTCTGCCTCCTCAAAGGTGGACATGGAGGGTGGATTAAGGAGATCCTAAAAGTGTTCCTTCCCAATGATATACTCAGTTGGGGTCAGCAGTTCCCCACCTAAACGGAGTACAGCACAGGACAGGGAACACTTTCCTTTTCTGAATCACAGAACAGTTTGCCAGAACTTCCTCAAGGCCAGTCAAAAGTCCTTCTTCATGGCCTCCCCKAATTCCTCCCATGCCCAAGTTTTTGAGTCTGCAACCACTGAAGCTTCAACCCTCTTTGCCAACCTGTTCCTGTCAGCTGCTTCAGGACTTCTCTGGGAAAGCCATGTCCAGAAGGCCTTCTTCTTCAGCCTGATAGCCTCCATCAYCACTGGTGTCCACTAGTTGGTCCATTAGTTGCACATAGAAGACGCATCTGCAATGGAGGCCAGGAACAAGGCCCATTCTGAGTCCCTGTACCCAACCTCACCCAAGACAGGGAGCTCTGCCAAACATTCCCAGTTCACCCTTATGGTATATTTACATCACACGTGTTTTGGGCATCAGGAGCATCTGGTTTACATGCAAAGTCAATGGTGGACGCGCATCTAATGGGCGTCTAGAAGCCGAGCAGCGCRTCTGGTGCATTTGAAACAGCACAGTTGGAAGAAGTGCATGCATCATGAGCATTTTCCAAGCGCGYGGCACTTCCCAAGCRTCCGACGCKTGAGTTGGAAAATCTGAACTTTTGCTGCTCRACGTGTCGCATCAACCAATCAGAGAGACTCTGCTCAGTGGTGCACTGGTGACAAGCYGGAAATACTGGAAGCCCRGGAAATCTGATCACACAAACAATGGAGGAAAAACTGATAGTCCGATCATTTATGATCATTCCAGTGTCCATTATCGTGATAGAAATAAAAAGGACTTTTAACCTGGAGGAAGATTAGTGAGGAAGTCAGCATGTTTGGTAAGTTATTGAAACTATGGTTCAAAAGGCTCCTCCACTCGAGCGTCTAAAGAAGCGCGTCTATGTTCACATCAAATGCATCTGTCCTCACTGGACACCAGCATCAAGATGTGTGCGTTTTGAGATTTTTGGAGGCGTGCAACGCGTTTGGTGTAAACGTAGCATTACTATATGTTTGGGTTTATCAGGTCTGTCCTGCAGCCCACCCYGCCACCGGATCCAACTCACCACCAGGTAGCGATCAGTTGACAGCTCTGCCTCTCTCTTCAAGAATAGACACCACAAGAAATTGTGGCCCTAGGGCCACAGGTCGGACAACACGATTATAAGATCAATCATTGACATTTGGCCAAAGGTGGCCTGGTACAAAATACACTTATAGACAACTCTATGGTGTTTGTTATAGGCATTAGCACAGTCCAATAACAGAACACCATTCAGGTTCAGATCAGGAAAGCTGTACCTCCCAATCACCCACTTCCAGATAACCCCATCGTTGCCCACATGGGCTTTGAAGTAGAACTAGTAGAACAAGTTTCTCCAGATGGCACCCCTTCCAGGACACCATCCAAAAATCCCCAAAGGGGTAATCTGAACTGATGTTTGGTGCATGAGCACAAACAGTCAGAACCTTCCCTCCARTACCACGAAGCCACAGAGGCAACCCTCTCGTTCAGCGTGGTGAACCCCAACACTAATTTTGGTCACTCCAAGTACAAACTACACAAAATTAATACTAAATTAATTTCCAACTCTGAAGTAAAATGAGACTATTTCTATGTGTTTATGGACAATGACTCTCACGTGTGGCTTCAACATGTAAACAGTACTCGAAAGGGTCTTTTCAAGATGGCGGCCAAAAATCTCGCCTATAGTCGTTTGTGACCATTCCAGTGTTTCTCTATTCCAGCGGACAGACCCATCAATGTGTTGAACTTCACCTGTTTGTYATCATATGTTCCAGCTGTGACAGGTACCTCTGCTTTATTCAAGCAGCTCCTTCCTGTTCAGCACCAACTTCAGCCCTTTTATCACACCGAGGTTTGAAACTGGAGGTGGGCTTGTCCTTGTTCCAGGGGGACTGGATGAACGGACCCTCCCTTTCTTCATCACTCCTGCGCGGTGCTTCATAGCGAGAGGTGGGAGAAGAAAGATGTGCATTCACCGGGAGGCTTCCAGTCCGGAGGGCGGACCGGCTGCAGCAGAGACCCCGCGGCGGTGAGGGGCTTGGTCGGCAGCTTCATGTGCAGAAGACGGTTTATTTCAGCTGAATGGTGACTGTCAGCAGGTGAGCTGTCTGTCTGTCTGTCTACCTGTCTGTCTCTCTCGCGCGCCTTCACATATGTGCACAGAAACGTTTTCTATGATCAGAATTATTATTATTATTATTTTCCATATGAAATCAGGTGTTTGCTGACAGGTTGCAGCTGGTTTTGCAGTTGGACTCAGTCTGATGCGTGATGTTTTCAGAGAACGGAGCGCCAGACTCCGATGATAAAAACCTGAATTTGATACTTATTTGAGTATAACGTGTATTTGTAGCACCTTCAGTTATTGTGGATGTGTTATCCGAGAACAATAGAGGAGAAGCCATCATTCGGCGCACAGTCAAGTCGCAACAAACAATTCGCTTTCTGCGGAATTTGAACTTCAGCCGCAGTTTGCTGCCATCGTTTGTCGGAAAAACGCACCTCGGAGGGCGGCAGCTTCCAACACAGACTGTTGTCAAAATGTTCAGATGTTACTGAAATGCGCTGGTGTGGTTGTGTTTTTAATGATACGAATTATTAGACATGTTCTCTGGGTTCGTGGCATGATTTTAATTCRAACATGTCTGAGATTTATTTTATGCCAGAGGCTAAAAAGGATAAATGAGTTAATTAAGAAATGAGCGGTTGGACAGATTTTATTGGCTTGTCGTGTCTGACAGATAATTGTTGTGTCCTTGTGCTGCTGTGATGACAGCCTGCTTCACCTGCGACACATCAGAAAGTGCTCCAACAGGTGGGYTCTCCCTCCAGCTGCAGCATCCTCTCAGCTTTCACTGTTTTCATTCACAGACCACCATTACTCCTCTGTGGAGTGAGGATGGCAGGGGGGGATCATGCAGACCTGACTTCTCAAGAAACAAAATCTACATTTGATGGTAACAAAAACAAGCGTTGCAAGGCGCAGGGCTTCGCTGAGCAGGTGCACGAGGAGAGAAACCTGRAACAGGACTCAGGTGTGAGGGTGGGTGGGGCAGGACTGAGGGTCTGCACCAGGAGTGTCCAGTCCTGGTTCTGAAGGACCACTATCCTGCAGGTGTTAGAAGAGCAGGAAACAAGTAAAATCTGCAGGACTCTGCACAGTGGAAGACTGAACAGATGAAACATAAAACGGATAGTAAAAACTGAACAGACTGTATTCTATATAAATTACTCAATAAAAAAAATCGAACAAGAAACAACCAAAATCCTCAGATCCTGACAGTGGACCCTCATTCCTGGACTTATATGTTACCCTCTAAATCCCTGAGACTTTTTAAATGATTCAAAAAAATTATATATATATAAATATAAAAATTCCCTTCTCAGCCTCTGCGGGTGGTCTCTTTCATCCTCTGAGCTCGGGTCCTCTACCAGAGGCCTGGGAGCTTGAGGGTTCTGCGCAGTATCTTAGCTGTGCCTAGAACTGCACATTTCTGGACTGAGATGTCTGATGTTGTTCCTGGGATCTGTTTTAGCCACTGCTCCAGTTTGGGGGTGACTGCCCCGAGGGCCCCGATGACCACAGGCACCACTGTGGTCTTCACCTTCCAGGTCTTTTCCAGTTCCTCTCTGAGGCCCTGGTATTTCTCCAGTTTCTCATGCTCCTTTTTCCTGATGTTGTGGTCACTTGGTAATGCGACATCCACCACAACGGCTTTCCTCTGTTCTTTATCCACCACCACAATGTCCGGTTGGTTCGCCATTACCATCTTGTCTGTCTGGATCTGGAAGTCCCACAGGATCTTAGCTCGGTCATTCTCCACCACCTTTGGGGGTGTTCCCCACTTCGATCTTGGGGCTTCCAGCCCATATTCTGCACAGATGTTCCTGTACACTATGCCCGCCACTTGGTTATGTCGTTCCATGTACGCTTTCCCTGCCAGCATCTTGCACCCTGCTGTTATGTGCTGGACTGTCTCAGGGGCCTCCTTGCACAACCTACACCTTGGGTCTTGTCTGGTGTGGTAGATCTGAGCCTCTATTGCTCTGGTGTTTAGGGCCTGTTCCTGTGCAGCTAGGATAAGTGCCTCTGTGCTGTCCTTGAGTCCAGCTTTTTCCAGCCATTGGTAGGATTTCCTGATATCAGCCACTTCAGTTATTTGTCGATGGTACATCCCATGTAGGGGCTTGTCCTCCCATGATGGTAYCTCTAGCACCTCGTCTTCTGTTCCCCATTGCCTGAGACATACGCTGAGCACATCGTCCGTTGAGGCTTTGTCCTTGATGTGTTTATGGATCTTGGATGTTTCATCCTGGACAGTGGCTCTCACACTCACTAGTCCTCTGCCTCCTTCCTTACGGCTTGTGTACAGTCTCAGGGTGCTGGATTTGGGGTGGAACCCTCCATGCATGGTTAGTAGCTTCCAAGTCTTAACATCCGTGGCCTTCATCTCTTCCATTGGCCAGCTAATTTTATAWATATATACCACATAAAGAAACTGATGTAATAATCTGCTATTTTTTGGGGTGAATTATAACCAACATTTTTTTAAATTAAAAGGACGTGAAACAAATACATAACAAATTTTACCCATTTAGTTTTCTAAACAGTTACATTTGAACTATTTTGTTTTTAGAAACAATACTAAAATATGACATCAAATATAAAAAAATTACAAACTAGTGGAGAAAAGTAATAATTATTTTTACTACCGTTAACTGAGTATTAATTGTGTGTACTACTTAGGCAATTGTTTATACTCTTACATAAATACATATGTGTTATTTTAAATATTGTACTTGAAATTACATATATTGCTAAATGAAAACAAAGACGTTAAAATGTGAGTCAGGATCAAGAACCTRATGAGTGTCATCAGAGAGGAGGAACATCCAGACAGACTAATGCACCAACACAGGCCTGATAGGCTTTTATTTTATTTTATTTTTCAGCTTTATTAAACAAGTGTTTAAAACAACACACAGCTGTTATAATTCAGTTAGTTATTTTGGTATTTACAGATTACTAATTTACTCATTTTACTCATTCAATTGAAAACATTGCTGTAGATACTGCGTACTGCATATTTTCAATCGTTTCAGTGGTGGTCCTTATAAAGGGGGGCTGGATAGTGTGTACCACTGCTTGGCCTCTTCAGGAAAGTCTTTGTTGGTTCTGAAAGTAGACTCGGGATACTTGATCAGTCCAGTCTACGTATGTTTTGTGACTCTGAAGGTGGTTGTGTTTAAGGAGTATGTTGTGCTGGAGCCACTTCTTAGGGCCATCCTGTCTCTTTTACACTTGATGTGAACTCTGTACAGAGATAAATCAAAATATTAGAATATCTGTCTTACCTCCTTTTTTTCTGATACTGGTACTAGCACAGTATTTACTCTCTCTCTCTTCTTATCAATCAAATCTGTTGGCCACAAACCTGGGCCAGCATCCTTTATATGACTTTTTCTGTCTTCTTCCACAACGCACCTCTCATCCTCATCATCACTGTTTCTTTCTTTTCCTTCTTCCTCCACTTCCACTATTATTCTCCTTCCGTCTGACAGGGCCCTGGCTCTGGATGTACACAGTGTACACAGTGATATACAGTACAGTRTATATATTAAAATATGCCATATACAGTACAAAACACTAACACCATAAAACAGCATATTGACTCAAATTACCTGCAGTACTGTATCACCACCACTTCATTACATACAATAGATAGGTGTGTGTGTGTGTGTGTGTGTGTGTGTGTGTGTGTGTGTGTGTGTGTGTGTGTGTGTG
>NW_013952970.1:117899-123917 GCF_001266775.1 Austrofundulus limnaeus
GTGTGTGTGTGTGTGTGTGTGTGTGTGTACACATCCTCAAGCTTCTCAAATGATGGGGATAATAAAATCTGTATAGATGTTATTTAATGCCCATAAAAGCACTGAAGTGGATTATTTTAATATACTCACTGTTTACAACCATCCAGCCTCCAGTTCAGACAGGAGGCTGTTTTTATTACTAATATTTTATAATGATTGGTTGAATTTCTGTCAGTAATACCATAAATATTTCTGGTTTGTTGTGCGATAGTAAAAAAAAAGGCAAGAGAGACAGACAACCCCCCCACAGACTCCCTGCAGTGATGCTAACATGTCATTTTTCAGTTCTTTCACTGGGACAGAGAGGAGGGCCGCTGACACTGACTCTTCTGTCTGAAGATCTAATGTTTCTGTTTMTGTTCAAGCAGAAAGCCTGATGAAGACCGTGAAACCAGAGTGATTCAGTCTAAATGAGTTTATTTTTTCAATGAGAGCCAAACCTGAATGATTCTGTTGTTTCAGATGATTGATCAGTAGAATGCTGGCAGAGACCGTTAGCACAAGAACAATAAGTTGAATCAGCTCAGTTAGCTTGTACTAATAATGGTCAGGAGGGGGTGGACATGTATTCATATTAGACAGACATAATCTGCTGTTATCATAAAATCCCAATCAAACCCTGACAGCTTGGATCAGATTAGTGGCATCAGAACCTCCAGTCTCACATGACCACAAGACTTTTCACATCTATTATCCGCCTGAGGTGGAACTCATTATTTCTGTTTCTGAGGATGTTTTTCAGTCTTTGAATCTTAATTCTTACCAACGAAATTAAATCAACAGAGTTCTTGGTGGTCTGTTCAGGTTTATGATTTAACAACCTATCCATCAACACCAAAAAGAACAAGGATTTCATTGTGGACTTCAGGAGAACTGCTGGAGGTACACCCATCCATATCCACGGACCTGAGGTGGAGCGTGGCTTCAGTTTTAAATTTCTATGGGTCTACCGCTCCAAGGATCTTTCCTGGTCAGTTAACACCTCCATCCTGATCAAGAAGGCTCATCAGAGGCTCTTCTTCCTGAGGAAACTGAAGATCTGTCTCCTCAGATCCTGGTGAACTTCTACCGCAGCACCATAGAGAGCATCCTTACCAGCTGCATCAGTCTTTTGTATGGTAACTGCTCCGTCACAAACCAGAAGGTTTTTTTCAGCGGGTGGTGAAAACTGCCCTGTGATTAACTGGTCTGCCCCTCCCTCCATCGACACTGTCCACAGTGAGCGGTACCTATGGAGGGCACACAGGATTGCCAGGGACAGCTCTCCCCCAGGCCACAGACTGTTTACCCTTCTTCCCTCCAGGAGGCGCTACAGGTCCCTTCGTTCCAGAACAAGTAGGTTCAGGAACAGCTTTTTCCCCTCAGCTGTCACCCTGCTAAACTTTACAAAGATGTGTATAGTAGTAGTACACCCACTGGCCACTTTAGGTACACCTTGCTAGTTCCAGGTTGGACCCCCTTTTGCCTTCAGAACTGCCTTAATCCTTGGTGGCATTGATTCAAMAAGGTACTGGAACCATTCCTCAGAGAGTCTGGTCCATATTAACATGATAGCACCAGACAGTTGCTGCAGATTTGTTGGCTGCACATCCATGATGTGAATCTCCTGTTCCACCACATCCCAAAGATGCTCTATTGGATTGAGATCTGGTGACTGTGGAGACCATTCCAGTACAGTGAACTCACTGTTGTGTTCAAGAAACCAGTCTGAGATGATTCACACTTTAAGACATGGAGCATTATCCTGCTGGAAGTAGCCATCAGAAGATGGTACACTGTGGTCATAAAGGGACTGACATGGTCAGAAGATGGTACACTGTGGTCATAAAGGGACTGACATGGTCAGAAGATGGTACAATGTGGTCATAAAGGGACTGACATGGTCAGAAGATGGTACACTGTGGTCATAAAGGGATGGACATGGTCAGAAGACGGTACACTGTGGTCATAAAGGGATGGACATGGTCAGAAGACGGTACACTGTGGTCATAAAGGGATGGACATGGTCAGAAGATGGTACACTGTGGTCANGAAGATGGTACACTGTGGTCATAAAGGGATGGACATGGTCAGAAGATGGTACACTGTGGTCATAAAGGGATGGACATGGTCAGAAGATGGTACACTGGTCATAAAGGGATGGACATGGTCAGACGACGGTACACTGTGGTCATAAAGGGACGGACATGGTCAGAAGATGGTACACTGGTCATAAAGGGATGGACATGGTCAGCAACAATACTCAGGTAGGCTGTGGTGTTGACACCATGCTCAGTTGGTACTAATGGGCCCAAAGTGTGCCAGGAAAATATCCCMCACACCATTGCACCACCACCACCAACCTGACGCGTTGATACAAGGTAGGATGGATTCATGCTTTCATGTTGTTGATATCAAATTCTGACCCTGAATGTTGCAGCAGAAATCCAGACTCATCAGACCAGACAACGTTTTTCAATCTTCTATTGTCCAGTTTTGGTGAGCCTGATTGAATTGTAGCCTCAGTTTACTGTTCTTAGCTGACAGGAGTGGCACCTGGTGTGGTCTTCTGCTGCTGTAGCCCCTCCTCCTCAAGGTTTGATGTATTGCGTGTTCAGAGATGCTCTTCTGCAGACCWCAGTTGTAACCAGTGGTTATTTGAGTCACTGTTGGCGTTCTATCAGCTCRAACCAGTCTACCCATTCTCCTCTGACCTCTAGCATCAACAAGACATTTGAGCCCACAGAACTGCTGCTCACTGGATATTTTCTCTTTTTCAGACCATTCTCTGTAAACCCTAGAGATGGTTGTGGGTGAAAATCCCAGTAGATCAGCAGTTTCTGAAATACTCAGACCAGCACGTCTGGCACCAACAACCATGCCACRTTCAAAGTCAATTAAATCACCTTTCGTCCTCATTCTGATGCTGGTTTGAACTGCAGCAGATCATCTTGGCCATGTCTACATGTCTAAACATATTGAGTTGCTGCCATGTGATTGGCTGATTCAACATTTGTGATAATGAGCAGTTAGACAGCTGTACCTAATAAAGTGGCCGGTGAGTGTATATGTCTATAGTATATTCAATTCATACCCGCAGTATTACACTAGCTACACTGCACTTCTGGTTAGATGCCAAGCTGAATTTTGTTGTTCAAGTTACTGTGTTCAATGACAATAAAGTTGAATCTAATTTAACCTAATATGATGGAAGCTGAACCAATCGTTTTTCATCCTGACTGAATCTATAGAACTCCACCTAATTTAAAGAAGTCTGCTCCTCTTCGAGGCCACCTGTCCTTGTCTTCTGATGTGAACCCTGATCATTAAAAAAAGCTTTCATGCAGCCATTGATTTAAAAAGCAAGTTTTGAGCCAGGATTCTTGAGTAATTTCAGAACTGCCTTTTGTTTCATAAATCCTTGAGAAATGAGTCAAAGCGTGGTCGACTGATGRATTTTTTATGAATGAAACATCATTCTTGGATTTTATCAGTTTTACTTTCCTTATCACTGAGTCGGCTCTTTTAATCATTTTAACTAAATTTTTTATGCTCTTAATTTTGTTCTTGTGCTCTTGGCTGCATTTGACACAGTGGATCACCAAATGTTATTCTCTCATATAGAACAGTGGGTGGGTATTATAGAGGGGTTCAGTTCCTGCCTGGCAGGTAGATAATTCTGTGCCAGTCTCTGTGGTGTTGGATCTTTTTCTACCACTCTTGTGCGTGGAGTTCCTCAGGGCTATGTTTTGAGTCCTTTTTCATTTTCCTTTATTTGCTCCCATTTGGTTGCATTTTCAGGAAGCATATTTCCTTTCACTATCATGTGGAAAACAGCCAGATTTATCTGCCTCTAGATAAAAAGATGCCAGACTCTTACTTGCCTGCCTTGATGAGATACAGGCTGAAATACACATGTGGACAAAATTTGTTGGTATCCCTCATTTAATTAAAGAAAAACCCACAATGACCACAGAAATAAGTAGACTAGAATAACTAAATTTGTTGCCGATGTGCGTTGAAAAACTTTATTTTTAAACTGTTGGACTATTTGCTGAAACAGTTGTTCACAAAGTGGTGAACTTCACCACGTGCTTGCTTGTGAATTGAGCCTTTCAAGGACACGCCCTTTATACCCAATCATGACACTCACCTGTTTCCAGTGAACCAGTTCACCTGTAGAATGGAAATGATGTATTGATGACAAAACAATGAATAACATGTCTGCCATAACGTTCTTTTCTGTCATTCCAGGCCACAGTGCATCATGATCACATCTGTATGTGCAGCAAGTGAAGTGTGAGAACCAGCTGCCACCATGCCATGTGTGTAAGGAAGTAGTGTTGGTGTTGTAGCCCCAGGCGGGATGCTCCTGACCGCTGCTCAGTATGACTCTGCTGGACCTGTGGCTGTCCCGCTCCATCCCCATGTGCCTGCTCCTTCAGAGTCTTGTCCTCATGGCCCTGTGCTTCCCCTCAGCCAGCATGTGTCCGAAGGGCTGCAGCTGCCTGCGCGACCCCCATCTCCATGGCCTCAACGTTACCTGCAGTCAGTCCAGTCTCAAGGAGATTCCCTCTAACCTTCCAGGAGACACCGTCCTCCTGAGGTTGGACCACAACCAGATTGGAGCTGTGCCAGAGAAAGCCTTCTATGAACTGAAGCGCCTGAGAGAGCTGAACCTCTCCTACAATGCTGTGGAAACTTTAGGGGAAGATGCCTTCAGCGGTATTGATGGGACTTTGCAGGTGCTGGACCTTTCTCACAACCACATCACTAACGTTCACAAGAACGCTTTCACTAAGCTGAGAGCGCGCATCATTGTGCATGATAACCCCTGGCATTGTGAGTGTGCCCTCCAGCAGGGCGCTGGTGGAGTGGCCCACAACCACGAGGTGGCGTCCAGGGTGGTCTGCGGGAGCTCTGAGCTGTTTGATCTGGAGGGGCGGCCTGTCATGGCAGTGGACACTGACCTGTGTAATCTGGCTAAAAGGACCACAGACTATGCCATGCTGGTCACCATGTTTGGCTGGTTTGCCATGGTCATTTCATATGTGGTGTATTATGTTCGTCAAAACCAAGAGGACGCCCGACGCCACCTGGAGTACCTCAAGTCCCTTCCCAGTAAGCCCAAGAAACCTGACGAGGCTGATGACATCAGCACTGTTGTCTGACAGCAGCAGCATTGCAAACTGAATCAGTTCCAAATGTTCCTGAAACAGGAGCCACAGTGTTTACCGTTTCTGAACTTTAGCCTCAAAATGTTGGTTTCCTGGGAACTTGTGTTGTGTGTCAGTACCAGGGTAAGCTCAGCTCTTGTTTGATGTGACATTAGGGGAAAAGTGAAGCTACAATCAGTCTTTTGTAAAACAATACGAGAAAATGGAGTTTTAAAAGAATGAATCTCAGGTTGCAGGAACAACATGATAATGGATTTTTAAGATAATAATTAGGTGTTTCTGAAAAAATATGGTTGTAAGAAACTATACTCATTTTCTCAAATCCCTGATAGTGAAGGTAGCAATACATAATACAACTGGGTAGATACCAGGTACATTTCTTGCCAGGTACTTACCTCATACTTACCAGATACATACCTCATAAATACCTGGTATGTACCTGGCATAAATGAGGTATTTATGAGGTATGTACTGGATATTTATGAGGTATGTACTGGGTATATTTGAGGTGTGTACTGGATATTTATGAGGTATATACTAGATATTTATGAGGTATGTACTGGATATTTATGAAGTATATACTGGGTATTTATTTGGTATGTACTGGGTATATWTTTTGTATGTACTGGGTATATACTGTATGAGGTATTTACTGGGTATATATGAGGTATGTACTGGGTATATATTTGGTATGTACTGGGTATATATTTGGTATGTATTGGGTATATATGAGGTATGTACCGGGTATATATTTGGTATGCACTGGGTATATATGAGGTATGTACCGGGTGTATATGAGGTATGTACCGGGTATACATGAGGT
>NW_013952970.1:124822-134449 GCF_001266775.1 Austrofundulus limnaeus
ATGTACCGGGTATACATGAGGTATGTACCGGGTATACATGAGGTATGTACCGGGTATACTTGAGGTATGTACCGGGTATTTATGAGGTATGTACCGGGTATATATGAGGTATGTACCGGGTATATATGAGGTATGTACTGGGTATATATTTGGTATATACCAGGTATGTAGGAGGATGAGCCTGTATTATGAAGTGACTTGTTGTTTTACACGTACAGGATACATACCTGTAAAGTACCTGGTACAGTATTATGTATTTCTACCATATCTTGTACTGAAGGAGAGACATGTCTGGATCTGTGAGTCCCTTTCAGAGACTGTTGGACTATCTGAAACCCTCAGCAGGGTGATAATCCAAGTCGTTCATACAGAGAACAGATTATTTGATCATTCTCGTGATTAGCATTTGAATTTGAAGAAAATTTTGTCTCAGACTATTTTTGGCTGATCTTTAATATAGAAAAACTGATATAGTATTTGTTTTCCTATCAGTGTGGGTTGACAAGATTTTTGTGAAAAATGTAGTAGATTTTGTATTTTATTTTCAAATTTGGTTCTTAGTAAGATATAAATAGAAAAGTTAATGTTTTGAAAATTGTCTAGAACTACTAACTTATGTAACTTTGACCTTACTGACTCGTAACGATGTTTTAGGATCAGATATCATTCTTTTATTATCTGTGGTCTGTTGTTTTAGTGTGATTGAACAAAAGATGTCATTTTTTAAGACAACTACAACTCTAATGTAGCATTCCTCAAGGCATTCAGTGGTTTTCTTTCTTTTTGATAACAACTCAGTATCTGTAAAATAATTATAATAATAATGTATTAATTCCCAAAGTATCCCAGCAGTGTTTACAGTACATTTAGAGAATGTACAGACCCAAATATTTCCTTGTTTGGTTTTTACTGGAGCACAGGGCTGTGCAGTACTTCCACAGTGTTTACTGTTTTTATTAGCAGTCAAAGAAACAATTATTTCATCATGTTTTCAGATTATTATTTGGAATTGAAGACTTTTTAGTTTTCCTTCTGAAAAAGAAAATCTTWAGCAAACAAGGTGCTAACTGTAATGATTAATACAAAATTAATTTGAATACACAGGTTTTTCTTACCCCTCACTTCRGAGCCCAAACCTGCTTGAACTTGTCTTAATACAGAAAGATTTTTAATACAGGTAAAAACAAAAAACTCTATATTTTTACCATCGTTTCTGCAGTGTGCTGCCATACATCCACTTCTGGAAGGAWAGTGATGTTTTTCTGTAACAAAGTGATTTGTTTATAAAAGATTAAGAAATGTCCGTGGAAGTCTGAACACTACTTGAAATGTATCCATAAACACTTGTTTACAGGTTTTTCTTGACAGTCCTGCGTTTTTATGTTGGGCTCATTGCTTTTAGTTTTGTGTTTTTAAATGTATTTTTTTTTAGTTGAACGCTTTAAAAACTTTTCAGTGTTGGTTTCACGTCAAAGCTGTATTTTATGATTTTGYCTTTTTTTATTTTTTGGTTACAACAGAAATGATTTGGTCTTCAGTCAGTTCCAGCTGAACTGAGTCACTGAACCAAAGTAAACAAGCGTTGAACTTCTTAAGTAAAGATCTATTTAAGATCACATTTAAGATTACATGATTTTATATCTATCTGCACTTTGAAAACACCAACTCTCTCCCGTTTCTTCACATCAGGATCTAAAAGGTTTTTGCTACATAAAAAATTKAGTAAATCTGATCATATTTTAATTAAACCATCGTTGAAAGGCTTGTGAAATAATGCACAGTTCATGGCAGAGTTCCATTTTGAAAACTTCGATGTGATTCCCTGTGATGTTAGCCTTCAGCATATGTGTTGTAAAAGACTCTCAGCTACCACCAGGCTAATGTTTAGCTGCGGCAGCCATCTTGAATTGGTTTGACTTCAGAAGTTATCAGTTGTGGATGCATATCCAATCTGTCCTGTGTTTCCTGAGATATTTAGCTAACAGACAAGTGAGCACTTCAGCGTGTGAAAATGGTTTAAAAGTTTTCAGGGGCTCTAATGTTGCAGGATGTGGTTACTTTTTCTCACGCTGTGATTGGTCTAAATGTTAGGAACGTCTTCCTGAAAGACCATTTTTCATGATAAATGACTTTTTATCATCTAGCTCATGTGTTGGAGGCTTACACAGAAGAACTTGAGTTTTAATTCCTTGGTGTGATGTCCAAACCACTTCCTGTCCCGTATAAACTGACGCTGTCATCTGTTCTTTTTCATACATTTCAACTGCTGCTGAAAAATGTCTACCGGGTCATTTTGTCAGGACAGATGGTTTAGGAAGGCACTGATCCCACAGTCCTTAAACATTGTTGGTTCTGACATTTGAGTCCTTGTGATTACAGATCACCAGTCCAAGTACTAATAAATCCTTCTACACTCCTAACAACCTGAAAATATGTTTGACAATCAGAGGAGCTTCCCTTTATACTCCTGAAATGACAGCTTCATTGTTCCGTGAKTGAGCAGTGAGGCTGTTGGGAAGCTCGTGCTCAGATACTCCCAGGGTCCCCTTCCGTTCATTTATCTTACTAAGTCCACCTGACGTGCTCAGCCTGTTGGTGTCTTTTCATTGGCTGGTTCAGCAGTTCCTTAATACCTTTAATGTGGAGGTGAAATATTAACGTGTCCAAATATTTACTGTCCAGTTGTGACAGCGTCAGCCACACGCCTCTCTTCCAACAGATCCTGTTTAACCAGCAGAATGTGTGTGGGCAGTGTTCCTTACTATGTGGGGACAAGTTTTGGCATACACTTCTACTTGTGGGGACCAACTGGTACTTATGGGGACCTAAGCCTAGTCCTCATGGGGGGCAATACCCATGGTTCAGGGGTTAGGTTTTAGGGGTATGGGGTCAGGGTTAGGCTGTAGAAAGGAATGTAAGTCAATGCAATGTCCTTATAAAGGTAGTACTAGACTGTGTGGGTTTGTTTTTGGTAACATTTGGGGACAATTGGTGCATTTGGGGACAAAAGTCGAGTTCCCATGTGGTTTAAATGCCATTGGTGGGTTGGGGGTTGGGTTTAGGACCAAGGGGTGAATTGAGTTTAGGTTAGTTTTAGGGTCAGGTAGTTAGGTACCTGTGAGGTTAATCTTAGGGTTTCTGGTCATCAGGCTGGTATCAGTGCATTCCTAGTCCAGTTAGGTCATCTAATGTTTCAACTGGTTACTAGACAGGACTCTCCATCATGCATATGTTGTATTGACAGCTGTTGTATACTAAACTGTGGTTTTCATCAGGTTCTAGTTGTTTGGTAGAATGATTTGAAGGATTTGGAAAGAACAGATGTAACCTCAATGAAAGAGTGGAATCAAAAAGTTCAATAAGTACTGGGGTCATGCCCAGAGAATATCATACTGGACTGACCTTATTGTGACCCTGAATTCTCTTAAATGACCCAGTTCTAACCAGTTCTAATGAGTTCCATGTGCAGTAAACTCCAAGTTTGACAGATCAGGGATGTTGTTTAAAATGTAAATAAAACAGAATGCAATGGTTTTCAAATGTCATAAACCCAGTGGATCATAGTAAAGGTGAATATTTAAAGAAGAAACTGCAGCACTCTTAGGGAAAAAGTTATTTAGTGTTTTGATGCAGCAACACATCTACAATCAGTTTACTGTTTAACTGTGTTAAACATTTCTGTCATCCTTCAAAGATCACAACAAAACTAAACTTATTACAGATGTCAGCAAGTCAACACTGAAGAGTAAATATTTCAAAGAAAAGAAATACTGAGCATTAGAAAACATTTAAAACTTAAGCAGCAGATGGCAGCAGATTATATTACTTTGGCTTTGTAAAATAAACAATTAATTTGTTTTCACATTCTTGTTTATTCTTTGACYGGTCTGCACCAGTAGGTTTGACTGGTCTGCACCAATAGGTTTGACTGATCTGTACCAGTAGACTTGACTGGTCTGTACCAGTAGGTTTGACTGGTCTGTACCAGTAGGTTTGACTGGTCTGTACCAGTAGCTTGACTTGTCTGCACCAGTAGACTTCACTGGTCTGTACCAGTAGACTTGACTGGTCTGCACAAGTAGGCTTAACTGGTCTGCACCTGTATGTTTGACTGGTCTGTACCAGTAGGTTTGACTGGTTTGCACCAGTAAAGTTGACTGGTCTGTACCAGTAAACTTGACATGTCTGTACCAGTAGGTTTGACTTCCCCGATCCAGTAGATTTGAATGGTTTGCACCAGTAAACTTGACTGGTCTGTACCAGTATGTTGTTCTGGTCTGATCCAGTAGGTTTTACTGGTTTGCACCAGTAAACTTGACTGGTCTGCACCAGTATGTTTGACCGGTCTGTACCAGTTGGTTTGACTGGTCTGTACCAGTAGGTTTGACTGGTCTGTACCAGTAGGTTTGACTGGTCTGTACCAGTAGGTTTGACTGGTCTGCACCAGTAGACTTGACTGGTCTTCACCAGTAGGCTTGACTGCTCTGTACCAGTAGGCTTGACCGGTCTGCACCAGTAGACTTGAATGGTTTGCACCAGTAAACTTGACTGGTCTGCACCAGTAGGTTTGACTGGTCTGCATCAGCAGACTTGACTGGTCTGCACCTGTAGGTTTGACCGGTCTGTACCAGTAGGTTTGACTGGTCTGTACCAGTAGGTTTGACTGGTCTGTACCAGTAGAATTGACTGGTCTATACCAGTAGGCTTGACCGGTCTGCACCAGTATACTTGAATGGTTTGCACCAGTATACTTGAATGGTCTGCACTAGTAGGTTTGATTGGTTTGCACCAGTAAACTTGACTGGTCTGTACCAGTAGGTTTGACTGGTCTGATCCAGTCGATTTGACTGGTCTGTACCAGTAAACTTGACATGTCTATACCAGTAGGTTTGACTTCCCTGATCCAGTAGATTTGAATGGTTTGCACCAGTGAACCTGACTGGTCTGTACCAGTATGTTTTACTGGTCTGATTCAGTAGGTTTTACTGGTTTGCACTAGTAGTTTTGACTGGTCTGCTCCAGTAGGTTTGACCAGTCTGTACCAGTAGGTTTGACCGGTCTGATCCAGTAGGTTTGACTGGTCTGTACCAGTAGACTTGACTGGTCTGCTCCAGTAGGTTTGACCAGTCTGTACCAGTAGGTTTGACTGGTCTGATCCAGTAGGTTTGACTGGTCTGATCCAGTAGGTTTGACTGGTCTGATCCAGTAGGTTTGAGTGGTCTGCACCAGTAGGTTTGAGTGGTCTGCACCAGTAGGTTTGACTGGTCTGATCCAGTAGGTTTGACTGGTCTGATCCAGTAGGTTTGAGTGGTCTGCACCAGTAGGTTTGACCATTTTGCACCAGTAAGTTTGACCATTTTGCACCAGTAGGTTAGTCCGGTTTCCACCAGTAGATTTGACCAGTTTGTACCAGTAGGTTTGACTGGTCTGCACCAGTAGGAGACAGTCAGCATGGCTAGTTGGTACAAAAATCGTCATTGCTGGTCAAACAGGTTTGAAATCTGGATGGTTGTAGTTTACAGATTTGTAGCTGGTGGATGTGCACATGTTGTAAAGACTAGAAAATTGTACACTGCCAAAAGTAAACTTCCTTCATAATAACTGAGCAATTTCTGCAAATACTGATTGTAAAGTTTGACTGAGGTCTTTGGAAAAATACTTTAAAAATTTTAGTTCTACTTTATCATTTTCAAATTTGCTCTTCTGAAGTGTAAAGTGTTTGTTTGTCTCAATTGTCTTTAGCAGGTGTTGATTTTTATATTTATATACCAAGCTGAAGAAAGCACAAGACTAAATGTCAGTTTAAATGAACTCTTCTTGATGGTGTTTTGTGATTACTCAAGTCCTYCTGTGTCACTGCTGTTCCTGTGGATTCCACTCCTCTCCAGGAGATGAGAGAAATAATGATCATTACAAACAGGCCTGTTCACGTCACGCTTCTTCGCCTCAATCATTTCACTTTAAAAACACAGAGCGCAGTAATGGTTCCAGCAATGACTGAGGTGAAAAATCATCACCAGCTCCTTTCTAATGACTTCCTTCTCATCATGAAAACACAAGAAAAAAAAAAAACATCCAAGAATGTTTCCTGAGTTTCACCTACATTATATATTTATATCATGAAATGATCGTCAGAGGCTGTTTCTGGTCAAAAGATTGTAAAAAAAGCTCTCAGATGGATATGAATGAAAAGATTAAATGTAAATACGAACATTGTTTTGTGAAATACTTGAAATCCCTTTAATTCGTTGTTGTTGTTGAACGTGTCGTACCCTTCTTGTAGAGACAACCTTCTCATCAGAATGAAGACGGTGTGTAAAATAGAAGCTCGGTAGCCAAGGACCACCATTTCTAAGTGCCTGAACACGTGTCCCATCCATGAGACTGAAAATTTCCCCTCTGGGTTTGCTTTAGAGTTGTATTTATTTTTCGGTGGAATCTTCCTGTAACATATAACAGTTGTTTGTGCTCGGATGAGTGTTACCGCCGACTATCATGGCTGTGTTGTAATGGCATGATTTACAGAGAATGAAATAAAGCAGGAATGCTCTGACCCATGGGAAACTGTCTCTGTGCATTTAAATGTCTAACCTCGCTGGTTCCAGTCTGGTTCCAGTTCCCTGCACACTTCTGCAGAATAAGAGCCTTCACCTGATGACGTCATTCTGGTCCAGCAGCCTTTACAAGACTACCACAGAGACGTCACAACAACTATTCAAGATCTACAGAAAGCTCATTAATATCACATTAGATGTAGTCATCTGTGGTGGAGGCTTGTCCCCTCTGCTCAGAACTCCAGCCAATGACTCAGAGTTCCTCTGTTTCATCATTTCTGGTGGGCGTGTCCATCAGTAGAACACACCTGTTAGAGACCAGTCAGTTGTTTAAACCGTGAGAAAACAGCTGAACTTTTAGTTTTTGCAGACAGAGAGCCACCTTCACACACACTGTCCCTCCAACATATGGTATTTGCTAGCCTCTCTAGATGCTAATGCCAGCTTATCCATGCTAGTCGCTAGCCTCTCCAATGCTAATGCCAGCTTGTCCATGCTAGTTGTTAGCCTCTCAAATGCTAATGCCAGCTTTTCCATGCTAGTTGCTAGCCTCTCCAATGCTAATGCCAGCTTGTCCATGCTAGTCGTTAGCCTCTCAAATGCTAATGCCAGCTCATCCATGGTAGTTGCTAGCCTCTCTAGATGCTTACGCAAGCATATCCATGCTAGTCATTAGCATATCCAATGCTAACACCAGCTTATCCATGCTAATTGCTAGCCTCTCCGATGCTAACACCAGCTAATTCATGCTATTCACTAATCTCTGTGATGCTAGCGCCAGCTTATCCATGCTATCACTAGCCTCTCCAATGCTAACACCAGCTAATTCATGCTATTCACTATTCTCTGTGATGCTAGCGCTAGCTTATCCATGCTAGTTGCTAGCCTCTCCAACACTAATGCCAGCTTATCCATGCTAGTTGCTAGCCTCTCCAATGCTAATGCAAACGAAAAGTCTCCTCAGTTGCCAGCACCTGCCTCTCAGTTAGCGGTGCTGGCCCATCATTAATCAGACCAACAGCTGGTTTAGGAATAGACCTAGCTTCCTACTACAAAGATGTAGCAACTGTCCAGTATACACGCAAATGTTGGTATCACAATAGTCTTAATTTTGGCACTCATATTGTGTCATACTTCTGGACCAGTCCCCTTCTCCCCTTCAAAATAAAAGCATTTAAAATATAACCTTAATATGACGTTTTTCCTGCTTGATACTTTGAAGTCTATGACAGCACTGTCTGTTAGCAAAATATCTCAACAACCAGATTTCAATGAAACGCTGACTTTTAATTGTTTAACATAACCAAAACCAGCTGAAAATAAAAACATAAAGTCTAAATGAAGCCAGCTCACAGCTGCTAAAACCAGGAGTGCTTGATGAATAAAATATTATTTGAACACCACTCTGTCTGTCCAGCTGAGGTTTCTTAGTTAATTCTAAGAGTAAAAAGCTGCACATGGCTGTAGTGAGATGACTTGTTGATGTTTTTTGTATTTGATCCTTCAACAACACATGCTGGAGTTCTGCAGCAGCTTGCTGTTATGTAAAACTCAGCTGATTCCTTTGAACTGTCTGTCAAAGCTGAGAMGTTGAGGCCTCAGAACCTCCCACAGAGCTTCTGTTTTTACCTCCTCTGCTGCTGAAGCTCCGAACACACGCAGGACCTCAGCTCCTGCAGGCTCCTGCAGGTTGAGCTGGAGCAGGGAGGCGCGCCTGTGAAGACGGATCTGTTTTTAGTCTCTTTCGCACCTGACAAGTGTTTCTCTCACTCCTGCACCTTCAGCAGGTCTTCATCCAGACGAAGCAAGAGGTGCAGAATGTGATTAGCACAGAGCAACACAGAGCAGTTGTTGTTTTAACACATAATCCTTTAAATACACATCAGTACCGAGTCTAAAACAGCTTGTTCATGATTAACCTTAGAAATAAGCTCTTATTGTTGTATTTTACCAACAAGAAGAGTTGATTCTAACATTTACTGTCACAGTCTGTCATCAGTTAACAGCACACAGATCCCTCTCAGCTACTACCACTCCACATTCAGTCAAATATAAAGCTGTGGCAGCCATCTTGAATTGGAGTATTTCCTGAAGTTAATTAGTAGATGTCATTTTAATGAAGTCATCTGAACCAGCTGAGGATTTTTAACAATATAAAACAGGAGGTGAGGCTGAAGTACACCCAGGATGCTCTCAAATTGAAAATAAACACTTTTGGATTAAGTCAGGATAATTCTTCCATACAGATGAGATATTTTACTAATAATGCAGACCAACATTATTTATTGGGTAATTTTTGTGCTTTAACTCATATTCTACACTTAACAGCATCTGTTTTCATTATCTAGTGTTTACGATGGTAGAATCACACTGTATAACTTATTAATAATGTTACATTTCAAGATGGATGTAGAGCCTTTATTACACAGAACAAAGCCTCAGTGTCCTCCTTCACAGCTTCATGCAGCTGTAATGTTGAAGGTTGCCAGCAGGCGGCGCCACCTGAACATAGAGATAAATAACACTAGAGTGAGCCTCGCCTAGCCTGTCTACTGTTGGCATCTGTGACAACAAGGAGCAGCTGAAATGTGACCTAACAGGGCATCTTCTCAACTGGATCTGTGTCACAAACTATCAGCTTTTTTATTTTATTTTTACAATAAATTAATAATAATGTTAATTTCATTCAACAATCATGTAAAACAGCAGATATATACCAGAAAAATATATCATGTATGAGTAATGATGACCATAGCAATTTGTAGTGATGATTCTTATAGTTCTTTCTTTGTAAAATAAAAATAGGATTTGTAATTGTCTTGCAAACAATATGTTACTTAGACCATCACTGTTTAGTCCTGAGTGGACCACTGGTGGACATCACATGGCCTAAAGGAGGTCTTTAGGTTCTGGCTGTCCCAGAAGACCCCTGAAGAAGCTGACAGGTACATGGTAAGAGAGAAAAACTGCAGACCCCACCCCCGGTTCACAATATGAACACCAACATATACTGTATATATACATATGTATATCATATACATATTCATATGTATATGATATACATATGTATATA
>NW_013952970.1:134600-139809 GCF_001266775.1 Austrofundulus limnaeus
TGTGTGTGTGTGTGTGTGTGGGGGGGTCTTTCTCAGGGGTCCAGTTTGGGGCAGATGAATGTGAGGTCCGATGGGAGTGCTTTACTTTTCCAACCCACGTTTTGTTGTGACGTTCAGGGGATTACTACAGCCATTTCATGTGTTGTTGTTGCAACAGTTGTAATAAAATAAAATTGAACGCTGCGTCTGACGAGGTTAGGATCTCCTCTGTGGCTGTCCCTGCAGGTTTCTGATCCCCCCATCAGTCCTGCTCTGACAGTCCTGCTCTCTCCTCACTGGTTCCAGTCTTCAGCATGATTTGCTGTCGATGTTATCAGGATCCTAAATTACAGAAATGTTCAATAAAGATGTAAAATACATTTGATCATCAATCTGTTTCTACACGTATTGATGTGACCTCTGATTTTAATGACAAACTGCACTGAATAAAGGTGAGGTATAAACAGACACTAGATGGCAACATAGGGTCATTTTAATCTGAGACTTCAGTTTTCTGATCAGACCTGTTTGTTTAATCAGGAGAGTCTGAGACTCAAAGCTGATGTTATTATCATGTGTTTCTGTTTGATAGCTTTACTTGTTCTCTTATTTTGATTTTATTCATGTCTTTTTTGTTATACTTTTTTATTTGAGCTTCTGTAGTTTTTATGTGCCTAGAAATTTGTTGAAGTATGATATGGTATCATTTGTGTCCATAAAGTGTAAAAATGATTTGACATTTCTGTTTTATTTTTGTTTTGTTATGGTTATGGTATATGGGGATGGGCGAAACCCAGGTGAGCGGAGGCCTCGTAAGTGGGCCCATTACTCTCCCCAAAAGAGACACTGTGTTTTAATCAAACCTTCGCGTCCTTCGAAGGAAGGACACCAGGTTAGAAACACTCAGTGTTCTAAGCTTCTCAGCATCCATAAAAGGTTCTACAAGAATTCTTTCCCTTAGACCACTCAGGGCCAAGCATTGGCCCAAGTAGTGCAAAGAGGTCTCTAATTCAATGCCACGGGCCCTTCTTTGGGACCATTTGAGGGCCCATTACTCCCCTGCCGTGCTGTCCTCTGGTGGGTTGTGCCTTTGCCCGCCGGCGCACTGGTGGCTCTCGTTGTCCGGGGCTTGGTGCTTGGGCGTGTGCCGGTTCGGCCCGGTGGCTGCCTGGTGGGGCTTGGGTCCCTCTGGCCCTGTCGGGCCTTGGCCTGGGAGGGGTGCGCCCTGGGGGCCCGGGCCTCTGTGTTCATGCCTGGATCCACTCTGGCGCGGTGGGTACCGGCGGGGCCTGTGAGTTCGTCACTGCTGGCCCCAGAGGTTGCTGTGTGTGGTCGCTGGTGGGGCTCTTATGGTTCTTTCCGGTGGTCCTCTTTGGGGGGTGTGTGGGCAGTCCTTTGCACTACTTCCCAAGTAGTGCAAAGAGGTCTCTGATTCAATGCCACAGGCATGGCACAGACCATTTTCATGGAGTCCCATCACCATTTTATGGCGGTTGAGCAAGTTGTGCCCAGTTAGGACTCAACCAAAGTACTTAAAGTTTTCCTCGTCAGCACAAGAAGGGCTCTTCCAAACCAAGGATTCAGGCCATTCATCAGTTCCCGTGCCTGTCTACAGTCCATCATCTCCCTCCAGCAGGTTGCGTGCTGACGTCTGATCCATGCCTGTAGGGCAGTCCTACAGATTGTTGTTGAAACGCCCATAGCAGGCTCTGGTCCTTTAAAGTGGTCCTGACTACCAACTCTTGCGAGGTAGTCAGCCCCCTCGTTACCATAAATGCCAGTATGTCCTGGTACCCATTTAACAGTAACACTATTATCTCTCCCCAGTTGGTTGACTGCTTCAGCACACTCCCAAGTCAGTAGTGACGTGAACTGCGGCCCTTGGAGAGCTTTAACAGCAGCTTGGCTATCTGTCAGGATGAATATTTCCTTCTGCAAACACTGAAGTTCTTTGAGAGATGCCGAACACTGATGGATTGCATATGTCTCAGCTTGAGATACCTTTACAAAACCGCCTAGTGGGTAACTATACTCTCTCTTGCTATGGTTGTGCAGAATCAGCACCCCTGCACCTGCTGACCCCTTTATAAGGGATCTGTCTGTAAAACAGTAGAAATAATCAGGAGACAGGTCCACCATAGAGAAATTACTCCAGGCTGACCTATCTTCAATACCTGTCTTAAAACTTGGTTCAAAATTGTATTTTTTGACCACTCTGTCTTCGAGGCCTGCAGTTACTGGAACAGCAGTAACTGCCCAGTCCCAGATTCTRGTATGCTGTGAGTCAGAWAGGTTWTTYCACCTRCCAGACTGATGTAACCTCACCGCGCTGGATGCAGCCTCCCCTAGGATGTGTAAATCCAGTTGAGCCAGGTCCAGTAGGACTTCCATGGCTGCTGTGGGTGTAGTTCTGATAGAACCTRTGATGCTCAGGCAGGCCATACGTTGCACATGGGTGAGCATCACTCTTGCCACCCCAACTTGAACTCGAACCCACCACACTGAAGCAGCATATGGGGGCGGACTATGGCCGTGTAGATCCATCTGATAACCTTTGGGGTAGCACCCCGACGACTACCTGCAATTGTACGGCACTGATGTAGGCACATTACTGCCTTCTTACACTTTTCATTTACGTGTCTTTTCCAGTTAAGCTTCCTGACACCCAAGAATTTAACTGGCTCTGACAGGGGGAGTTCTACACCCTCCAAATTTGGAGGTCAGTAACTCTTCATTGACTTCTTTTGAGTGAAAAGAACCAATTCTGTCTTGTTTGGGTTGACAGGAAGTTCCTGCTCGCGACACCATCTGGATACTATGTTTAGTTTTGTTTGTTTTGTTACTTGTACATTATTATTATTGTTGTTTGAATACTAGTGTTTTTTTGGGGGGGCAGATATTATAAGACGTTCTTCTTTCTACTGCCTTTCATTTTATTTGTGATTTGTATTTTTTATTGTTTACACAATTTGTTTTGTTTTAAAATGAATAAATGAAATTAGAGGTGTATGATAACACAGTACATTTACTTTGTTACAGTATAACCAGAACCTGTAATGTTACCAAGTATTTTTGTTTATAAATTGTAACATTTACTTTTATTTGCTGCAATAAAAACATAAAAATTATACTTTTCAAAATGTAACACCTTGTTTCACACTACAAATTTAATTATGAGTGAATTCATCATTATAAGAACTGTTTATGCRCTGTAAATCAAATGTAAATAAATCCAAATGCACTTAATTTACACATGTTCCTTAAAAGAAAATGTGTAAATTGCTGAAATTTGCTCAAATCAGTTTAGTGTAACCAGATGAAATATCTTGGTTGATTAAAATCAAACATTTCATTTCTTAACGTGTGTAAAAGTACTTTTACTTTTACTTAACCCAAATATTGTGAACAGTTTAATCTCCCTTTTACTTAAGTACGTCCTGCGGGTGAAATAAAATTTTTACTAAATTCATTTTCTGATTCTGCTTATTTTTCCAAGTACTTTATAGCGACATCTATTAGAAATTAAATTAATGTTAAGGCGAGTAATTTGTTTCTAATTAAAAACAGTTTAATTTTAAACTGATTTCGTTTTATTTAGGGTAATAACGTAAAAGAAGAATAATAAGCAGTTTGTGCTTATCTCGCGATATCTCACAGTTAATCTCGCGATATCTCACAGTTAATCTCGCGATATCGTTTCATTCTGTTTTTTTTTCCAAGCTTACGCTACGTAAAATATTTTACGTTACGTAAAGAAACAGTGCGTAGCGCTGACAGACGGAGCGTGTTGTGTGAGGCATGTAGAGTTTCAGAGAATGTCAGGAACATCGCTGAGTGAATCAGAGGGACGCGGAAGAAGAATGGGTGAGTTTTATCACAAGCTTTATTCTCTTACCTAGCTTAGCTTAATGCTAATGAACCGAGTCGATGCTAAAACAGATTTTCTGTCAAAGTGAAAACAGAGTTGTTGGGAAAACACAGAGGAAAGTGTGCTGCTTTAGCTTAGCATGGTCTAAACTTTCAGTTGGAGGAAAGACGTGATTACAGATATCGATAAAATGATTTGATTTGTGGGTATTTATCAGTTAGCCTCTGATTCAGAGATTGTTTTGGGTCAGGTGTTCAGACGTGACGGTTTGTAGTTATTATTTATTTTTATTTGTCGTCACAGTCTGACATGACGGTTGGTTTTTATTACCTGACGTCATGAAACAAACTTACTGTTAAATTACAACATTAAAAACAATCAGGGTCTMATTAAAGCAGAAACCTATCTGTTTCTACAAAAAACACGTTTGTTGACTTTTGTCCTGTTTACATAGAAATACAGATGGTCACTTAAAAACTTTTATTAATTAAAATACAATGTTCAATTCTTTGGAGAAATTTATACATTCAGAGGTTCTTTTAAAATGTCTATAAAGTTAAATCTATCTATCTATCTATCTATCTATCTATCTATCTATCTATCTATCTATCTATCTATCTATCTATCTATCTATCTATCTATCTATCTATCGTTTGACAGTACTGAGTATGATGAGAGTACATTTGGTTGCCAGTAGAGAGTATTTTTGTTTGTATTAGTGTATTTGGTAACCAGTAGAGAGTATATTTGTAAATGTTAGTATATTTGGTTGCCTGTAGAGAGTATATTTGTATCTATTAGTGTATTTGGTTGCTAGTAGAGAGTATATTTGTATATATCAGTATATTTGGTTGCCAGTAGAGAGTATATTTGTATGTATTAATGTATTTGGTTGCCAGTAGAGAGTATATTTGTATGTATTAGTGTATTTGGTTGCCAGTAGAGAGTATATTTGTATGTATTAGTGTATTTGGTTGCCAGTAGAGAGTATATTTGTATGTATTAGTGTATTTGGTTGCCAGTAGAGAGTATATTTTGTATGTATCAGTATATTTGGTTGCCAGTAGAGAGTATATTTTGTATGTATTAGTATATTTGGTTGCCAGTAGAGAGTATATTTGTATATAATAGTATATTTGGTTGCCAGTAGAGAGTATATTTGTATATATTAGTGTATTTGGTTGCCAGTAGAGAGTATATTTGTATATATTAGTGTATTTGGTTGCCAGTAGAGAGTATATTTGGTTGCCAGTAGAGAGTATATTTGTATATATTAGTGTATTTGGTTGCCAGTAGAGAGTATATTTGTATGTATTAGTGTATTTGGTTGCCAGTAGAGAGTATATTTGTATGTATTAGTGT
>NW_013952970.1:140913-142319 GCF_001266775.1 Austrofundulus limnaeus
TGTATGTATTAGTGTATTTGGTTGCCAGTAGAGAGTATATTTGTATGTATTAGTGTATTTGGTTGCCAGCAGTGCGTTGCTTCAGTCTGTGGCATGCAGTTGAGCAGGTCGGTGGAGTCTGCAGACAAACATGTCTGTGATGTCAGCTGCTTCACTCTGTTCATCACTACCTGTGTGGTTTATTGTCAGGCTGCACAGGATGTCCCAGAGGACTGTTGGGTTGCATTATAGTACTGGTTTAATAATAATATGTGTATTTGATACTGCTCTTGATGTTCACACCTGGTTTAGATGGTAAAGATTACAGAAGAGGAAGTGGGGAAATGTGGCTGACTGAGTGATTGGCTGGTTGACTTCCTGGATGACTGACTGACAGACTGGTTGATAGAAGAGAGTGAAAGACGTTTCTCACATTTGAACAAGTTTTATTAGACGAGAMGAGCAGAGACTGAAAATATTCCCAGCACACAGCTCTGAACATAACTTTAACAACTAACAGAGCTCATCCTAACCACACAGTGAGTTCAAAAAAACATTTAATGATTAAATCAAGTGTTTAACGACCTGCCTGTAAACGTGCACAGMGAACAGGGAACCTGAAGCCGTGCGGTGCACACTCATTTCACTCATGGTTTGTTTTGTGCAGCCACACGCAGCTCAGAGCGACGTGGAGGTGAGAAAATGTGGGAGGATCTAAGTACATGTGATAGCAGACAGGAAACCAGTGAAGCTGTTTCAAACTGGTGAGCTGCAGAGTTCTGGACCAGTGCAAGGTTCTGGATTCATCTGTGCAGGAAAGCAAAGAGGAGAATGATAATAAAAATAGGTGTGATATACTATAATATTTTATACAAGAAAGGTTTATATTGATAAAACCAACTGATAATCTGCAGGGCTGTACAGTGAAACAAACTGCTGTCTGATATTTAATGTAGCACATGGTGGGACAGCTTGAAGTTACTTTCTTTAAGGGTGTCCCGATCTAATATCAGTGTCAGATATCAGTCTGATATTAGCCACAAAAGGAGTATCGGATTTTATCGGCCTGCATGTAAAATCTCTGATTTTAGCACTTTGATAAGCGGTCCATTCAGTGGTCCGCTCAGGATTTCTGTCCAGCATCATTAATTTAAGTGACCTTGAACAGTTATTTTACATTTTAAAAGAATATTTTGTTTTTATTGGATTTATTAAGGTAATTTTTTAGGGTTTTCTATTTTATAATTTATTTATTGTATTTAATTGTACATAGTGATGCACGATAAACTGTATCAGCATTGACGTCGGTATCGGCCGATATTGGTCATTTTTTAGACTATCGGTATTGGCCCGTGTTACGACCCGGCTCAAGAGCCATAACATATGGGAAGACACGACACGGTGGAATCAGTTTAAAACCTTAAAAG
>NW_013952970.1:142894-145202 GCF_001266775.1 Austrofundulus limnaeus
GATTAGTCGACTAATCGAAAAAATAATCGGCGATTAATCGATTATAAAAATAATCGTTTGTGGCAGATCTATTTGTGCGTATATGTATAATATAATTTGTGTGTTTGTATCGGTAAATATCAGTTATCGGCCATGACACTAATAATAATATTGGATATCGATATCGATTTAATTTTTCGTATTGGTGCATCCCTAACTGTACAGTATGTTTAAGTTAGAAACAAATGTAACCCATTGGTTAAGAAAAATGGGACCAGTCTTTTTCATACCAGTTGTTGTTGTTGACTGTTGTTTACTGTTTGACTTGATAAAAACTTTTTCAGATTCTACAATACAATAAAAGTAATAAAATATATATATTTTGTTATAATATTGTATCAGTACAATATTGGTATCCGAAGTAAAAAAAAAGCTGTATCAGGGCACCCCTAATATCTGCTACAGTAAATTATTAATAATTAATGTGAAGAGTTCTTAACATTAGGGTGTTATCAAGGAGTCAAATATTCACATATATTTATAAATTTATTATTATAATTGAAGGTGAGTTGTGTAAATCTGTATTTTTATCAAACAAGTAGCCCTTGGTGTGATTCTGTACCCCTGAAGTAGCTCTCTGTCTCAAAAAGGTTAGTGACCCCCGTCCCACAAAACCAACCAACCTATAAAACCAACAACATCTACAGCACTGTGCTACGAGCTAAAAATGTTAACGTACATAATCTGTCATCTGAAATTGTTGGCATAAGTTGACTAAAATGTTATAGTGTGACAGGACCTACAGTATAGGGGCTTAAGCAGATAGTCCTGTCATAAAACAATTTCAGATAACTGGAATATAAGTGTGGCGAAGCCAAATAAATGTAATATCTGCCTGCCATACATGAGCCTGTTGAACTGACCCACWGYTGCTCTGCTGCTCTTAGACCAGAAGCAACTGTTATATTATCAAGATAAATTTATGACTGAATGAACGTCCACATCTTTTTATCATCCCTGTGGGTAACAATACATATAAAACAAGTTTTTCTCCGACAACTTGGGTGAAAAAACTACGGGTGAYGTAACTGATGACAAGATAGAGGGTAAATTTCTACCGTAGGCCACCTTCATGTCGTTTCTACCGTCCATCGCATATACCGCGCAGCCCTACTGTAAACCTTGTGTTTAGTGTTAAATTAGATTTGTGGATGACACCAGCAGACCTCTGCTGTGTTAAATRTTATTATTTCTGAGCTGTGAAGCTCTCTGTGTGTCAAGGTTGCTGTAGGGGTGGCTGGAGTTATTCAGGGGGTGAGCATTACTTTAGAATACCACAGGCAAATGGTGACCATGAAGAGGCCACAAGCAAAGCAGCAACAAGTAAGGCCGGCGTCAAACTACAAGAAAATCATGCCAGTTTTTGCCCTTCCGACAATCTTAAGGAAGTCCAGATTATCGTGATGGCTCTAAAGATAATCATACTAGCAGATGTTCCCGCCATCGATGGTGAGCTAAGAGTGATCTAGTCGGCTCGGAAGGACGTCGGGACCGCTCCGACCTCAAATCGGGGATATTCAACATGTTAGATTTTTTGGCCCGATATCACAGTGTGTGTAGTGTTCACCTGAGCTCTCAGCCTGTTGAATGAGACGTGTAGCCAATCAGAGAGCGAGGTGATGTAAACACGGAGGGGAATCCAAAATACAGAAGACAAAAAAATAACTGTCACCAGAAAGTCTGCTGGATGTTAAAAGTCCTATGGAATTGTTTTTCCTCTGGTAAAAATAGTCCACAAACGATCAACATTGTTTCTTCCTCGTCACAAATGTTATTTACTCTGAACTCACATCTATCTGGAGGTCACGTGAGATTTTTCCTCGGACATATGAATTCTTGCGAGATTTCAGGAAGTGTCATGTGATTTGATATGTGACATCTGAATGTTCATGAATGAAATATATTTTCGTGTGTGTTGTGTTGTCTCTTGCCGTGTGACTGTACACCACACACTGTAGGACCAAACCTGGTAGATCCATGATTTTTTATCCTCACATGTGGGCTCTATCAGTCTTTGAAAATCAGCCGACTGTTTTAAAATCTTGTAGTGTGACTCATAGTTTAGGCAAGTTCTGAGAAGTCAGCTCAATGGTAAACTTGGTCTGAGCAACCAACAGCTATACCTGGCTAGCCAGACAACCAGATACCCTGCTGGGATAATAAGCTGGCCAATGATTTGATTTGATTTGATTTATTTATTTAACAGGAAAAGATTATTAAAAATCAAGCCTGACTCAGCATAATTGCTGTTTTACAGCAGGTTCCTGTT
>NW_013952970.1:146301-148319 GCF_001266775.1 Austrofundulus limnaeus
TTGGTCAAAAACAGACCTGCAGATGCCTGTAAAGCTAAATGGGATGTATTTTCCTGCAGCGATACTGCACAGCTACATACATCTGCCGCCACCGCCGCCATCTTGGAGGAACTTCAGACCACTGATGGTAAAAAAACAAAAGCTGCTCACCATGGATGGTGGTTTCCACCCCAAATCCACTACAGGCTATACACTAAGCACACAAAAGGAGGCAGAGGYCTACTGAGCCTCAGAGCCACCATCCAAAATGAAATATCTAAGCTCCGAGAAAACATCAGGAAGATGGCCCCGAAATACGAAGCGCTCAGTCAAGGGAAACTGGAAGAGACGGAGCTGAAGGAACTACCATGGGAGGAAAAACCCCTACGTGGGCTGATATGACCAAATCCTACCAATGGCTGGAGAAGGCAGGACTGAAGGACGGCACAGAAGCACTGATCATGGCAACGCAGACCTTGAGCACCAGAGCGAATGAAGCCCAACAATACCACCATATCAGCCAAGATCCCAGGTGCAGACTGTACAAAGAAACCCCAGAAACAATCCAGCATCTCACAGCAGGGTGTAAGATACCAGCAGGAAAGGGGTTAGCGTGAGTATGCCAGTCRTTTCARTGCACTCAGTTTTCATATTGTTGCATTTGGTGACTTCAGTACAGTCCCTCAGGGACCCTCTTAAGCTGTGGGCGTTAAACAAATCCCTGCCTGCCGTAACACGATGCTCTGATTGCAAGTTGCTGTCAGKAGAAGGAGCGTCCATATGGGACACTTSTATKTGGCTTAAAATACAGACATTCCAGATAAAATGGGACTATTTGCAACCCTACCTCAGCTTAGTCCCAACTACAACACAAAAATGAWSCGCTGGCATGAAAGTTTATATTTTAATCCCTAATTAAAAATCAATGCAGGTCTTGGGAGAATTGATACAGTATCAGGAATAGGGCTGCCACGATTAATCGACAAGTCACGATTATGTAGAATATTAAAATCATCAGTGGTAAATTTAATAGTTGATGCTTCGTTTTTTTTCTAACTTTGTTTTTCTCTCCAAACTGCTGCGGCACCTTCCACTGCCATGTTTGCCTTTCTGTCCTTGACACACATGCGCAGTAGTGGTAATTAGGACTGCCACAAACGATTATYTTTATAGCCGACTAATCAACTATTATTTTTTTCGATTAGTGGGTGTGTCAAGGACAGAAAGGCATACGCAACAGTGGAAGGTGCCGCAACAGTTTGGAGAGAAAAAGAAATTTGGAAAAAAAAGCAACGCGTCGAATAGTCGACATAATTGTGACTACTCGACTAATAATGGCAGCCCAATTCGGGAAATGAAATATTGCAGTATTTCAGTGTATTTTCAGTGTTTTTCAGTGAATCAGTATTTTCTTACACCCCTAATGAAGACCCCTAAGTCAAAGTGGGAATCACCTCCCAAGGAGGTGGATGGCCAAGCTAAGATCCTGTGGAACGTCCAGATTCAAACAGACAAAATGGTAATCATTGGCCAACCATGCAGACATTGTGATCATTGATAATCACTAGCTGCGTTTCCATTGACCATGAAAATGCGTAAATTTGAATTTCGAAAATAAATTTGCTCAATGGAAACACGTCAATTATGAAATAAAATGCGTTTTTCGACAAAATGTTTTTGCGCTAGGATGAGGTGGTTTTTCGGTCGTATCGAAATTGATGCTTTTCACAAAACTGCAATGGAAACACTTTTTTCGCATCATGGGAGTCACGTGATCAACAACTGGCTGTTTCTACTCGTGAAAAAGACGACAATGAAGAAGATAACAGGAAGTAGTAGTAATATCACAAAAGTAATAAAAGAAAGTAGTAAACTCACCGACTACAATTTCCCAAAAACACAGCATACGTAGCCGCTCCCAAGTAGGGACTTGTCTCTGGAAAGCCTCGATAAAAGACGCCAACGTCTCCTCTGATGGTAAATGGTACTGAACTTATAGAGCGCTTTTCAAGTCCCTCCGGACCCCCAAAGCGCTTTAC
>NW_013952970.1:148332-150793 GCF_001266775.1 Austrofundulus limnaeus
CCCCTAAGTCAAAGTGGGAATCACCTCCCAAGGAGGTGGATGGCCAAGCTAAGATCCTGTGGGACGTCCAGATTCAAACAGACAAAATGGTAATCATTGGCCAACCAAGCAGACATTGTGATCATTGATAATCACTAGCTGCGTTTCCATTGACCATGAAAATGCATAAATTAGAATTTCGAAAATAAATTTGCTCAATGGAAACACGTCAATTATGAAATAAAATGCGTTTTTCGACAAAATGTTTTTGCGCTAGTATGAGGTGGTTTTTCAGTCATATCGAAATTGATGTTTTTCGCAAAACTGCACTGGAAACACTTTTTTCGCATCATGGGAGTCATGTGATCAACAACCGGCTGTTTCTACTGGTGGAAAAAGACCACAATGAAGAAGATAACAGGAATTAGTAATATCACAAAAGTAATAAAAGAAAGTAGTAAACTCCCCAAAACACATCATACGTCGCTGCTCCCAAGTAGGGACTTGTCTCTGGAAAGCCTCGATAAAAGACGCCAATGTCTCCTCTGATGATGAGCGCTAGTGTCGCGGTAGCAACATGCTATGTGTTTACATCCATCGCCGCCATGTTTGTAATGACTTATCGCGAGAACAAGCGTATTCACACATAACTTTAATAGCATTTGTTACTTAATGGAAACACAGCAATTGCGAAACTGTGTTTTTTCAAMATTAACAGAATATCGACAAAGTTTTGCACACATTTGCAATGGAAACGCAGGTACTGAGGACAGCTGTTGGGATGGATGTGTCCATCTGTAGTGATGGTACCAGCCTTGAGATRAAGAGCCACCCTGCCCAGAGGAACAGGGGGGTGGGTGAGATCATATATTTTTTTAAATGTATGTCTATGTTGGGGTAAAATGGGCTTCAAGAAGAAAGAAAAGCAACACAATCAATGAAGAACAGCCAGTGTTCATAAATGTCTAAAACTTWTGAAAGAAAGCCTGGGAAACCATTGATTAAGAAACCAGTGAAAACATAAGGAAGTCTGGCTCCATGCTAACAAGTATAAAGAACTGAGGAGTGGTTCATATGTATTGTGTGTAAGAATGAATGTAGGACAGGTTGGTCCTTCACATAACAGTATGACTCTGACAACTACTGGTCTGCTCAGTCATTATACTGCGTTAAAGCAGGCCAGGGTCCTCTGTGAGTCACAAACTTTACTGACTCATGAGAGAATCAGTCTAAAAATGCAGGCATGGCTGATAAGTCACCAGTTTCTCGGTATTTGGGAGTTGAAGTAGTTTTTCTGGTGACGACCACAACAGATGAGACAAAGCAGCTGGAATGTAACCGGGCAGCTTCACGTCTGCAGCCTCCCATGGTTGTTCCTATTTCTCCTCATTCTCACAACTTTAAATGGATTCTGGCCAGCTGTTTGGCTTTAAAACCTCTGTTACAGCTGTGCTGCACCTCTGGATTTTAAAATGAAGCCATGCGGTGGGATGCACCTGCTCCGTCTGCTGAATTCATTCATCTGTTCGTTCATTTTTTTTTGTTTTGTGGTTTAAAGTTTTGACCAAATGGAGTTCAGTAATCTGTCAGTAACTATATCCTGAGAGACAATAAACTTAGTTAGACTCCTAACAATATTTTATAGAATCGTAGCATTAGTATAGCATTTTTCTAAACTTTGGGCTACATTGAGCTGGCTGTAGCAGCTGCTACTGCACACTTATTTTGCTACTTTATTTACAAAGTATGTACAGTAGCAGCAGCTGTTAATTTTTTTTCAAGGTTGAGACTAGCAACAATTTTTATTTTATTTTTTTAATCTAAATGGATTAATTTCTTCAATAAGTCATGATAAACAGCTTTATTTTGTTTTTAATCATCAGCTTTGGTGTTTATAGTGTCAGGAAATAAACAAAACCTGCCAAATATTGGTTTAAAGTTCTACCCCAGCTTGACAAATGAAATCTGTCTTTACAATAGATATATGGTATATGAACAAATAAACATAATTGTCAATAATTCCATTGGCATCTCAATTCATCCAGATTAAATCCTTCCACTCTGAGTCATCCCCCGTCTCCACTGGCATGCCCCAAGGCTCTGTCCTTGGACCCCTTCTCTTCATTACTTACCTCCTTCCTCACTTACATTTTCCTCAAGTTTGTTGTCCGTTTCCATTGTTATGCTGATGACACACAGCTCTACATGAAACTATGTACTTTATTTTTGATTGAAATGAAGAAATCATTCAGACGCTCTCCAGTGGTTAATAAAAGATGTACGACAGAACAGACTCTTTTTTTTTAGATTTAAACTCTCTCAGAGATTTTAGAGATTTTACTGGAAACATTCCTGAATGAGAAGAAAAATCTAATTTTGGAACATTTTAGCTCTCGTGTCAACGAGACTGACAGATTAACTTTGTGTGTGTGTGTGTGTGTGTGTGTGTGTGTGTGTGTGTGTGTGTGTGTGTGTGTGTGTG
>NW_013952970.1:150803-154552 GCF_001266775.1 Austrofundulus limnaeus
TGTGTGTGTGTGTGTGTGTGTGTGTGTGTGTGTGTGTGTGTGTGTGTGTGTGTGTGTGTGACAGCTCTTAGGGTCGTGGGAAGTGGTTTAACTGACACAACTCTCTGCTGTTGAATTCAGACCTCTGTCTTCAGGCCTGTTGGACCAGATCTTTGACTGGAGTTTCCTGTACTACCTCACCACATTGTTTCCTGTTGTTCAGCAGTTACYTAAACTCAGTGTGTTTCACTTTGTTACACACTTGCTGTCTTCCTGCTCTGATGTCTTTACAACAGAAACTAAATGCTCGTGCTCTTGATCTACGTGTCGTTCACACAGTGAGGTTTTGGCTCACATACCTGAACAGTTCTGTGACACAAGGGTTTTTATAAAAATGAGTTAGATGAAGCGATGCTAATGTTAGGTCTAGAACAGCATCACTTCTCATGTGTTTTAATAAAGGTGAGTTAGCTGAGGCAATGCTAATGTTAGCTAATGTGGACTCTTTTTATCTAATGTTGATTTCTGATGGACTGGAGACCTGTCCAGTGTGTACCCCACCTCTCGTACTGATACTACTGGATATGTACCAGTGACCCTGAAAGGAAGAAGCGGGTAGATGATGGATGGATGGATGGATGGATGGATGGATGGATGGATGGACTGCTCAGCTCATCTTAAATTTTCTCTGCAGCTGCAGTCTAATACTTACCAACAAATTTATGCTTTTCCAAAGTCATGTAGACTGACTAAAATAACTGATTTATGCTTAAGTAAACATTGAAAGAAACTGATAAAGGATCATTCATAGATTTTGTCCGTCCATCCATCCATCCATCCATCCATCCATCAACCAACCAACCAACCACACATCCATCCATCAATCCATTAATTCATCCATCAACCATCCATCATCCATCCATCCATCCATCCATCATAAACACATCCATCCATCCATCCATCCACCAATACATTCATTTATCCATCATCTATCCATCCATCCATCCATCCATCCATCCATCCATCCACCAACCAACCAACCACACATCCATCCATCAGTCCATTAATTCATCCATCATCCATCAACCATCCATCCATCCATCCATCCATCCATCCATCCATCCATCCATCAAAAACACATCCATCCATCCACCAATACATTCATTTATCCATCATCTATCCATCCATCAAAAACCCATCCATCCATCCACCAATACATTCATTTATCCATCATCTATCCATCCATCCATCCATCCATCCATCCATCCACCAATACATTCATTTATCCATCATCTATCCATCCATCCATCAACCAACCAACCAACCACACATCCATCCATCAGTCCATTAATTCATCCATCATCCATCAACCATCCGTCATCCATCCATCCATCCATCCATCCATCCATCCATCCATCAAAAAACACATCCATCCATCCATTCATCCATTCATCCATCCATCCATCAACAATTATCCATTCATCCATCCATCCATCCATCAAAAACACATCCATCCATCCATCCATCCATCCATCTATCCATCAATCCATTCATTTATCCATCCATCCATCCATCAAAAAACACATCCATCCATCCATCCATCTGTCATCCATCCATCCATCCATCCATCAAAAAACACATCCATCCATCCATCCATCCATCTGTCATCCATCCATCCATCCATCCATCCATCCATCCATTCATTTATCTATCCATCCATCAAAAACACATCTGTCCATGCATCCCCCAACCAACCAACCATCCATCCATCCATCCATCCATCAAAAAACTCATCCATCCATCCATCCATCCATCCATCCACCGACCGACCGACCGACTAACCATCCATCCATCCATCCATCCATCCATCCATCCATTCATTTATCCATCCATCCATCCATCCATCCATCCATGCATTCATCCATCCATCAATCATTGCTTTATAAAAGGTCTGGTCTCGGGGGCAGCAGCTTGAGCAGGGAGATCCAGACCTCTCTCTCTCCAACCACCTCTTCCAGTTCTTCTGAGAGGACTCAAGGTGTTCCCAGGCCAGCCGAGAGTCTCTCCATTGTGTCCTGGGTCCTCCATGGGGGGGTCTCCTCCAGCCTCCCCCATCCTAATAGATTTTATTATGCCTCTGCCCACTGGGTGCGGGGTCAGAGGCATACTGTTCTTTGGTTGTCCGTCTGTCAGAGGTGTCAAAAGTATTCACATTCATTACTTAAGTAGAAGTATAGATACTAGGGTTTAAAAGATCTTTTTTTGGAAGTAGAAATATCAACTCAAGCTTTTTACACAAAGTATAAATCTTCTTAAATTATATAAGTGTAAAAGGAAAGGTAATGAACACTTAACAAAAAGCCATTAAGGATAAAAGCTTAAGCTGTTCTATAGCGTACCCCCCAGACACACATACACTCACATTTTTCTTCTAAAGTCAGTAATAAGCATAATGTTAAATTAAAATGTTAATGTTGAAAATTAGACAAGTTGTTTCAGCCACGATCATCTTCATTCTAGGCTCCATCTGCTACAGTCTGTCCTGCTGTGATGTGATGTGATTTGTGTCATGCAGGTGTGATGGAGTCAGTTCAATCCAATAGGATATCAGGATGATTTATATTTACATTTCTCATCCAACCACAATCAAATTCACTCTATCCATAGGCTCCATTTATCTGGATAGATTTCTATTTATTTATTTATTTTTTTCTGAACAATGAAAAGATGGAATAAAAACAAGTCAAATTTAAATTGAAATGAGATACTTTGTGCATTTTTAGAAAGTAAGGAGTATAAAGTACAGATTATTGAATTAAAATGTAAGGAGTGGAAGTAAAAAGTAGGCTGAAAAATTACTCCACTAAAGTATAAAAAACCAACATTTCTACTTAAGTAAAGTAAAAAGTATTTGTACTTAGCTACTTGACACCTCTGTCGTCTGTGTGTTACCGGGTTCAAAATTCCATTCGGCGCGCTGTCTTGTGTGTGCTGTATCTCCTGAAGGGAGCTATTGATTTCAGTCAAAATTGACAAGAYAGTTGTTAACCCAATGGAGATCTGAAAACATTTTAGGGTCAAAGGTCAAAGCTGAAGGTCAGTTAAAGTAATCTTTGTTGCTTGAATCCTCTTATTTTGGATGGTAAACAAAAGTGGTTGGTCACTGAAATGAATGATATGGTAAATAACAAAGACATATTGTTACATAGAATATTTAAGTCCAAAAACAGAGGTCAACAGATGATTGCATGCCCAGTGCTTTAAATGCAGACGAGTCTAGGGCAGGTGGAGGCACATCAGTCCATGCTTTGGTGTTGAGTTTAACTTTGTTTTATATAAAGTATGTTGTTTTTTGTGTAGTTAGCTAAATTTTTGTCATCTAAAATGAGTCGTTCTAATTTCTTTCTCATGTTGTTTTTTTAATGTTTTTTCTACCTTCTGAACCTGCCATTCTTGCCTCATGATGACCGGTCTGCTCTCCATCTCAGCTGTAAGTATTCTGAAAGCACCATTACATTTTATTAGGGGTCCAAGCCCGAGGAAGCAGGGTAACGCAGCTGCAAAGCAGCAGCGTTTCCATGTCTCCATCGGAGCATGGAACCCTATTGTATCTGTTCCGTTTTTTATTATTATTATTATTATTATTATTAGGGGTCCAAGCCCGAGGAAGCGGGGGTTTCCATGTCTCCATCGGAGCATGGAACCCTATTGTATCTGTTCCGTTTTTTATTATTATTATTATTATTATTATTAGGGGTCCAAGCCCGAGG
>NW_013952970.1:154562-158840 GCF_001266775.1 Austrofundulus limnaeus
ACAAACAACATGACAAAGGCTGACATGCATAAAAGGGCTTGGACCCCGGTCATAACTGCTTTGCAGTTCTAGTTTCACTTGTAATTGTTAAAAATGTCAATGTATTTGTTTAACAAATCTTAAAATTCATCAAAAATTATCACGTAGACTCACTGGTCTACCTGAGTCTTTGGACCTGACAAAGATTTACAGTGTTCCTTGAAGCTCTGGATTTAYTGGTCTGTCTTTGTTCCAACCATCACCTGTGTTCATGACTGAAAGAACCAGATCCTGGTTACAAGCAGTCCAAAAGAKCTTCCTCTGTAGGGTGGCCGGGCTCARCCTTAGAGATAGAGTGAGGAGTTCAGAGTAGAGTTGCTGCTCCTCCACATCGAAAGGAGTCAGTTGAGGTGGTTCATCTGATCAGGATGCCTCCTGGACCCTTTAGAGGTGTTCTGGGCACGTTCTGCTGGTAGGAGGCCCTGGGGAAGACCCAGGACTTTCTGGAGGGGTTATGCGTCCTCTCTGGTCTGGGAACACCTCAGGRTCCTCCAGGACGAGCTGGAAAGTGTCGCTGGGTGGAGGGAGGTCTGGGTTTCTCTCCTGGACCTGATGCCTCCAGGATCAGACTACAAAGACAGAGATGAGCTCCTAATATTAGTACAGATCTGGTTTGTTTCGTCAAAATCTTTGAGTCACTTTTTGTTTTAAAACCAACATGTATTATTTTGGACCACCTACAGCCTGTCTGTAGAGTGGTCCAGTCTGCCCCTCTGTTAATAAAAACAGGTTTAAAAACATCTGTGTGGACAGGTGGTCATATGTTGGTTTTTGAGCTGATTGCTCATCTCTATTCTGAAATCTGGATGAGAAAATGACACATTCAATCAAAGTGTGTTCTATTTTTGGAGAAAAGTTACATCTATGTTTATTTTTGATCCACAGCAACAGAAAAACCTGGAAGGCTATGTGGGCTTTGCCAACCTCCCCAACCAAGTTTATAGGAAATCTGTGAAGAGAGGTTTTGAGTTCACTCTTATGGTTGTGGGTGAGTAACTTCCTTTGGGCCTGGCTTTATGTCTCTGTGCCTCCTCATTGTGTTATCTGATTATAGAAACATCATAAATGGTGGTTGGACACGTTCTCCTCAGTGATTCCACTACTTGGTTTCTGATCCTGTAGAGCAGTGGTTCCCAACCTTTTTAGACTTGTGTACCCCCTGAACCATTTTGTCATACCACTAGTGCCCCCCAGTCAAATGTAATGATGATTCTCTAAAACTATGATGTACTACAACTGATTATTAAATGAAAATTATTTATTTAACCCCCTAGAACAGTGATTCCCAACCAGGGGTACATGTCCCCCTGGAGGTACGCGAGCGTATTGCAGGGGGTACATGGAAAAATTTCCCAGGTGTGTAAAAAATAAATAAAAATAGGACTGAGACACGTAGGGCTCTATGATTTCCACATTGCGGAAAATGCAAATGGAATCACGAAACTAACATAAAATGGGATCCAGTATAAAACGTGGAATCTCACGGAATTTGCTCATTTTGGTGAGTTTCTGACGTATTTTGGACAATACAATGTATTTTGGATGCTACGGTTTATTATTCACTTTCAAGGCAACATATTTATCTTTGTTTAATTTGATTTGAAAAGAATAAAATGCCTGAGAATGTTCTAGGGGGTTAAATACATAATTTTCATTTAATAATCAGTTGTAGTACATTATATTTTTGGAGAATCATCATTATGTTTGACTGAAGGGGTACTAGTGGTATGACAAAATGGTTCAAGGGATACACAAGTCTAAAAAGGTTGGGAACCACTGCCCTGGAACTTTTCATTCTCAGGCATTTTATTCTTTTCAACTCAAATTAAACAAAGATAAATATGTTGCCTTGAAAGTGAATAATTAAATAAATAAACCAGGTAACGGCAGGTGCAGAAAACCGTAGCGTCCAAAATACATTGTATTGTCCAAAATACGTCAGAAACTCACCCAAATTAGCAAATTCCGTGAGATTCCACGTTTTATACTAGATTCCATTTTATGTTAATTTTGTGATTCCATTTGCATTTTCCGCAATGTGGAAATCATAGAGCCCTACGTGTCTCAGTCCTATTTTCATTTTTATTTTTACACACGGGAAATTTTTCCATGTACCCCCTGTAATATGCTCACGTACCTCCAGGGGGTACACGTACCCCTGGTTGGGAATCACTGCTGTAGAGTATGGGTACTGCAAGTATAAGATCATTTGAAGGAACATTACTCTTTGGCGTGTGTTTAGTAGTGCTGCAACCATTAGTCGACATAATCAATTACATCAATTATAACATTTAGTCGATACAGAATTTTAATTCAACACTTCGTATTTTACCACGTAAAGTCTGACAAAGTCCAAGTCTTATGGGACTTGATAAAACACTATACAAAGTTCCATCCATTTACCATTTCCTGCTCTGCCCCCTGGTATAAACCTGCATTATGGAAAATTAAAGCAGCAGACATTTCTTAGAATGGAAGTGCAAAACCTCTGGTTTAACTGTCCACAAACAAAACTTTTCCACGTCCTTAAAAGAGGCACCATCATTCTACTTTTCCAGCATTGTTCAGTTCAGCCCAGGAAATTCAGTCATCTTTTCTCCATGTTTCTGCACCTCATTGGGCAGCTCTCTCCATTACAAACTCAACATGCAACATCTGACCAGTGCAATACATTTTTCAACTGTTTTTGCACCAAAATCAGCACARTAAGTTCTGCTCTATCTTCTGCCCTAAGGTTACTTACAATAAACTTACAAGATCATCTTCTGACACACTAGTGTGTACATGGAAATGTCCCTCTACCTTAAAGAGCTGCTTCTCCCACACAACAAAACTCATTCTCTCAGTTCCAACAACTCGTCCCATTTTCAGATTGCCAGAACGAAGCTCAGCACCATGGGGGACCAAGACTTTTGCTCTGTTGCCCCTCGTCTGTGGCATTTACTTCCAGACCATTTAAGGGAACCACAGACTGTAGAATCCTTCAGAAAAAGGATTAAAAACAATATTTTTGTTTTGTCTTTTTATGGCCCTAACTGATTTCCAAATTTTTTCTTAATTTATTATTTTAGATTTACAAATATAAAGTGTCCTATAAATTATTATTATTAGTTTGATCTTTTTCAGAGCACTGGCTCTGAACAGGGACACTCGTATGGCAGTTTGTGGGTCAGGTGGGATTCATTTCTGCTTTCAGACAATTGAAAGTAGGCCAGAGCCATTTGTTAGAGTCAATATTTGACTGTGGTTTCCATGTTGGCAGAATCTGACCTTGAAGCTTGTTTTGTTGGTCAGAAAGCCCCCAAACATGATAGGGTGAAATGAAGAGGTGTGCTGATACTGACTTATACACTGCCTGGCCAACAAACAACACACCTGGATTTAACTAAGCAAATAGGTACGTCTCCTATGGACTATTTCATGGATACCGTTTAGCGCCACCTACCGGAAGCGGCGCGCAATGGTTTGTACGATTGTTTGGGGGCAAACAAAAGAAAAGTAAACAATGGAACAGGTTATAGAAGTTTTAAGTTTGGATTGTTGCGCATTTTAAAATGTTTATTTTTGGTTCGTGAGGTATCAACTTCTAATCAGAAAAAGGACAAACTCGTGCAGAATTTTTACCTCTCAAATGTTGGAATTAGTGCCTAAAATAGCAACCTGGAAATGCAAAAAAGAGTTAAGATTATGTCTAAATATCTTAAATCTTGTTGGTACTTAAATTAACTGTTGAAGCCCTAAGTTTATAGACATTGCTTTCAGGCCTTTGGAAGTTTTATCAGCCCAATTCAGCTCAAAAATGAGTTATGATGAAGCTCTATCCATCAGGCCCACCAATCAGTGCCCCCCTACCCAGGACCCCCAATTTATCTGAAAAAGTGGTATCTGGATAAACAAAAATGGTTATAGCTCAAAAACTATTAAACATAGGAGCTTCAGATTTCTTTTGTTGTTTAGCTCTGATGAAGCTCTATCCAAATTTCCCATAAGTAAAGGTAATAAAGAATATGGTAAATGTTGTTAATAATGTCTTTCCTTTTTGAATTACTAGATTTAATGCTTAATAAATCAGAATCAGCTTTATTATTAATAAAGCAGCCATACTGGCAGAAGCATCTACATAATTTTTTATGTTGTTTTTCAATCCACTAAACTCATGACTGTCCTGATGCATCTCAGTAATCCAGGTAAAAAATCAAAAGGAAAAAAAATTGTATAGGTCCTCTGGATGGGTTCTTC
>NW_013952970.1:166752-167918 GCF_001266775.1 Austrofundulus limnaeus
TTTATGTAGCATACAGAGTAACAGCAACACTAAAGCTGAGGTAAATTTGGTCAAAAACAGACCTGCAGATGCCTGTAAAGCCAAATGGGATGTATTTTCCTCCAGCGATACTGCACAGCTACATACATCTGCCGCCACCGCCGCCATCTTCATTCACATTAGTTAGTTAGTTAACTCACAGGAACACTTCAGGTTACATTGGCAAATAATACTAGAAAAACTAAACTAAAACTAAGCATTAAAAAGCAATAATGACTAATAAAAACGAGCAAATCCACGATTAAAAATGAATTAAAACTAACTGAAATAAAAGAAAAAATGTCACAACTATCCATCCATCCATCCATTATCTATACCCGTTTCTTCCTTTCAGGGTCACTGGTGCCCATATCCAGCAGTCACAGTGTGAGGGGCGGGGTACACCCTGGACAGGTTGCAAGTCCATCACAGAGACACATAGAGACAAACGAGACAAACAACCATTCACTTTCTCACTCACACCTAGGGACACTTTAAAGTTATCAGTTAACCCAATAGTCATGTTTTTGGAGGAAGCCGTAGTACCCGGAGAAAACCCACGAATGCACAGAGAGAACATGTAAACTCTACCCAGAAAAGTCCCAAAGGCTGGGATTTGAACCGGCATCCTTCTTGCTGAGAGGCATCAGCTCTACCAACTGAGCATGTCATAACTAAATAAAACTAAACTATAATGAAAAATCCCAAACTAATATAACCTTGATCTGAACACATGAACCTGCTCAAATGTGTGTTTTACATGCCCTGGGCAGGCAGGAAATTATATGGATCTGATTTAAGACCACACAGTATGTCCTTACATTGTAACTGTTGTGTAACCATTTATTTTTATTTTTAAACTGGGGGTTTTATGTATTTTTCAAGTTTGGTTTAGTTTAGTTTAGTTTAGTTTAGTTTTTGGTTTAGTTTAGTTTTTGGTTTAGTTTAGTTTAGTTTAGTTTAGTTTAGTTTAGTTTGATTTAGTTTAGTTTAGTTTAGTTTAGTTTAGTTTAGTTTAGTTTTTGGTTTAGTTTAGTTTTTGGTTTAGTTTAGTTTAGTTTAGTTTGATTTAGTTTAGTTTAGTTTAGTTTAGTTCAGTTTAGTTTTTGGTTTGGTTTAGTTTAGTTTAGTTTAGTTTAGTTTAGTTC
>NW_013952970.1:168233-169970 GCF_001266775.1 Austrofundulus limnaeus
TGGTTTAGTTTGGTTTGTTTTTTGGTTTGGTTTAGTTTGGTTTGTTTTTTGGTTTGGTTTAGTTTGGTTTGGTTTTTGGTTTGGTTTGGTTTTTGGTTTTTGGTTTGGTTTAGTTTATTTTAGTTTCAAACGAAACATATTCACATTCGCAAATTCAGATATAATTTTTGCTATTTGTTTGAAAAAGGAGGTAGGCAGAAGTATGAACTTATTTAATCCTGCCCCCTTTTAAATGTCTTCCTTTTACAAGTTATTCTTTTTGTTAAGAAAAAAAATTAATTCAGTTTATTGATCCCAGAGGGAAATTACATAAATAAATAAAAAAATAGAAAATAAAGTCTCTTTAAAGCCTCCTACCATTTCAGACACTCCCACTTCAGCACATCTTAACAACAATACTTCATGGTAGCAGTGCTCTGTGGGGCAGGATCTCTTCTGCTGACTGAGCTTTAAGGAGGAGCTTTGTACAAATAGGCGGAGCTTTGTAGCAGCAAGTGTTTAGGCAGCTCTACATGACGACCACAGGAGATCCAAGGATTTCTCAAAGAGGAATGAATGAGTCAAAGCAACACTCTGGGTGTTTTTGATGAGGGAATGACATAACGTGACAAAAAAGTTAATTTAGCCGACCCCCCCCCAACTATAATCAAACTTCCTGGTGATTGGTCCTTCCCTCTTTTTGTTCCTGTGATCCTCTGATTGGATTCCTGAAATGCTGACAGGAAACAAGCACACCTTCCACCCTGTCTGTCCTGCTTTAGTTCAGTGTTATCAGAGAAACCATTTGAAGTGTTTGAATCTGAAACGTGAAGAATTTCAGACTGCATCACAGCTGGAGCTGATCAACATCTGGAGCTTGAGTCCCAGTGTTCTTCCTGAGGACTTACATGATTCTTCTGTTCCCTCCCTGATAACCCGTCTGTCTTCTTGTCTTGTAGGAGAATCTGGTCTGGGGAAGTCCACGCTGATGAACTCACTCTTCCTCACAGACTTGTACTCTCCTGAATATCCAGGTCCTTCTCATCGAATCAACAAAACCGTGCAGGTGAACACTTTTTTGTTCTTATGCTTATCATTTACACTGCAGAAGTTCTTACATTCAACACCAAGCACCAAGTTTAGAGTAGAGCAACGATGTGTGTGATTTGGAACAACTTTTCAGTCAGTTTTTTTCAGTAAATGATTTGTGTAGAACACAGAGAAATATAAGAACAGAAACAAAACACAACAAGAGTTGTGTTCTTCATCGTTTCGACAAACTCTTCCAGGCAAACCATTTAAGATTTTATCTTATTAATGTTAACTTTGTGTTAGAGCAGCTGAACGAATAGCTTTAGAGAAAATAACAAATCAGATTGTTGGAGTTTGTAAAGTCAAACTTTGAGGATGATGTGAAAGTGAACCTGGAACCTGTGAAGCTGCTGCAGGATGTAATGTAATTAAAGGTGGAAGATACATGATTAAACTCGTATGCATCCAGTGGGCATTTCTGAGTCTGTTTCTAATTGCAGAATTATCAAACTCTAGTGGGCACTAATAAAAGGTTTATATGTAAAAAAAAATGCTAATGCTGATTTTTACTAAATTTATTACTCAGGTTGAAGACCATAAACTGACATGTTCTGTACAATATAGAAATAAAGTGGACGTGGCTATTAGGGTTTCAAACCTTCCATTCAATAGCATAAACATAAAACATGTTTGTTTCAAAAGCATTAATATCAGCTCATCTCTAAC
>NW_013952970.1:170211-172026 GCF_001266775.1 Austrofundulus limnaeus
AGATAAGGGAGGACTAGATCTTCCCAACTTCTACCTCTACTTCATGGCCAACAGATCACAGTGCATCTCAGGTCATTATACAGGTACATTATACAGGTCAGCGAATGTTCAAGATGGGATTTGCATTATCTGACACCTGCTCTCAATGCACAGGTAATATACCTGACAATTACATTCATGCACTCTGGTTCTGTCCACCTGTTCAGAGGTTCTGGGACAGGGTTTGTGAAGACTTGTCTAAATGTTTGAAATGTTATATCCCACTCTCTCCGTCTGTTTGTTTATTGGCTATTTTAGATGATGTCACCTCAGAGAAAAACAAATCTCGCATGATTTTCACTGCCTTTTGTATTGCAAAGAAAACAATACTCCTGAATTGGAAAAATAAAAACGCTATTAGTATTAACCAGTATAGAAATCTCTTATTAGATCACATTAGTCTTGAGACAGCCTCTGCCACTACATCAGATAAACATCTCTGGGCTCCTTTGGTCGACTTAATCACATAGTGGGGGTGGGGGTCCTTGGACTGGGTCTTGTGGGGAAGTGGAGCTGATGTGGTGGGGTATAGGGGTTTTGGGCGTCTGGGGGGCGTTCCTGGGGGCGTAGCTGCTGGGGGTTCCTGGGTGGGGAGGGGCACAGCTCTCGCCGTGGGGGGACCCTGGGGGGTCTGGGGGATATCTTCTGATGACTACATGCGGGCTCTTAGGTGGTCTGTGGTGGCGGTCATGGGTTGCTGACCCGGTGGCCTGACTGTGCTGGGGTGGGTTCGGGGTTGGCGCGGGGAGCTTGGGGTTCTGGGGTCGTGCCACCCCTGGGCTATGGACCTGGTGGGGTCGGGGGGGGGCTTGAGGCCTGGCGGGTGGATTGCCAGGCTCTGGGCCGGTTTATGCCCTGGTGCCCGGCTCTGGGCGGGGGGCTTTTGGTGCGCTGGTGGGCTGCGGGTCCGAAGCTGGGGGGTTGGGTTGGCTGGGGACGGGGCCGGTGGCCCGTGGGAGGGGGTAGGCCAACCCAGCCTGGGTGTCTAGCGTGCCATATGTTCTGTGAGTTGTCTGAATGGTGGGGTGGGCATAGTATTTCTTCTGGGGTGAGGCTGGGCGGATGGCCGTGGTGGCGGTGGTGGGCTGTGCTGGGCCGGCTGGCTGGCCCCTTTGTTTTGGCGGGGGCTCGCTCTTGGGCCCTCCTTGCGCTGTCGGCGGCTGAGTGTGCGATCTCGGCTAGATCATTCTTGCTGGGGTTCGGTAGGTTCTTTGGGCTGCCGGTTGGCTGTGGGGCTGGGGGTCGGGTCTTGGGGGTCTGTGCGGCTCTGGGGYGGGGGGTCTATTGGTCCCAGTTTCTGGCAGTCCTCCGGGCTCTGTCCGTGATCTGGCGTCTTCCGGGCCTGGCGGTCTGTCCGGAGGAGGAGGTCTTGGGGGCCTCAGTCCCTGGGTGGGTCTCAGGGAGTGGGGAAACCTACTGGGGTCAGTGGGGGAGCTGGCCCCCTGTGGGAGCATTCTTGCTCCCTCAGTTTTTTCCTCCCCATCCCCCACCACAAACCTCCACCCTCTTCATTTTTCAACTGCACTCAAGTAGGTTTTTAGGACACAGGTGTGTTACAGCAGCAACAATTGCACATCTGTTGCAGTGGCCACCTGGGCTCCAATTTTACTGTACACCTTAGACATTTACTCATAACCATACAACATTTACACATAGGAACTTGGGAGTGGGCACATGCATGCTAGGGGTGGGATGGGACAGTCTTGCTACCGATGCCTGTGCCCACTCACATTGTTTTCTTTTAGACATTTAGGGTTAGGATTGGAGCTGGGGTGG
>NW_013952970.1:172036-174699 GCF_001266775.1 Austrofundulus limnaeus
TGGGGTGGAGGGGAAACTGGCATAGTGCTGGCCTCTGCCCTGTCTTCTTCCCCATTTTAATTGCATTAAAGAACATCACACATCAACAGTACATCTGAGGGTTGGGGTGTGTGTGTCGGGGTCTTTTTCACTCCCCCGTTCCCCGTTGGCCGTCTGGGGATGGGGTCTTGGGTGGCGGGGGCTGACCGTCTGGTGGGGCCTGGGCTGCGGGCGGACATGGGGCTTGGAGGGGCTCCGGAGGCGGGGCTGGCGCTCCGGCTTCCTTGGGGCTGTTCGGGCTCCCGGAGTCTGGCTCCTGGTTGCTGTGGTTGGCCCGCTGGATGGGGTGGATGCCGGAGTCTGGGGGGTGGTCGGTTGGGGGTGTGACGAAATAAACAATGAAACGAAATAAGCAACAGCAGATTTTGAACAAACTGAAAAATTTCACCCATAAAAAAAATAATGAAAATATCTTTGCAGTAACTGGACAGAATAAATTAGTTTTCTACACTCCTAGACACTATAAATGCACAAAAATAGTTTATAAATGCAAAAAAAAGTGCATTTAGCATGATATGTCTCCTTTAAGTGATTAGAGATTATTTAAAATAAATTTTTTTAAAATTTTTTTTCATTTTATTTTGGTCTCACCCAAACGTGACTGTAATAGAACCACAATGGCTACAAATACACCACAAAACAAGTTTATATTTCAGAAACATTTATGCTGATTGCTGCCAAACTGGATGGACATGCTTAGGAATGACAAACTAAGTTGTTAGTGACAGCACGGTAGTGATTGGCAAAAGTGGGCGTGGCTTGTTGATGATATACTACAAAAATGTATTAAAAATCAAACATTTGACCTTCAGAGTAGTAATCAAGTATTCTATGGATTAATCAGATAACACAATGGTCAGGTTCTGCAGTAACTACTTAAGCTTGTTTTATGACAAATACAATTATTTAATATTGTGAAGGGGTAAGCTACATTTGCTGATGACCTTGCTTCAATCAACATAAAATTAAGATACCAGTTGTTAATTCTAGACACGTTCAATGAATGGAGCAGCTGTTTAGGTGCTGAAATGTTGAGAACATAYAGCACATACACTGCACTTGTTTTTTTCTCTTTAGTTTAAAATGTTCCCCCACTTTTGACAATTTCTGTTTCTTTTCTGAGCACTTTGTTCTGTGACTCTGTCTCCCTCCATAGCTAAATATAGCACTTAGCATTCACACGTAGCTGTTTGCAGAAGTGCAACACAAATAAYATTCTGGCCAGACAAAAGTGCTCTGAATAGTTTACTAGTATTTGTTTTTAACAAAGCTTCGAGGCAAATGATTTGTCTTGAAGATTTTTAGTAATTGAATTACTCAAATTATTTGAGGAATCATTTCAGCCCCATACAGAGAGCTACATTTAGAGAATATCTCTGACTTATAAAAGATTTTCTGGTACTTTGGCATTTTAAAATATTTCTTTTTTGTGAGAAAGTCTTAAAAACGGCTAAATGCAAGTAAGTTGATGCCAAATTTTTAATCACTAAGAATATTAGTTCTGGATGCTTTCCAGGCTGATTTGGTCAAAGCATTAGATTTTTGTTTGAATAGTAGCATCTTTCAGCATTTTTATCAATTTTATTTATTTACACAGGATATATTCATCTTTTTTGTTTATGAAAATGTTCAACCTTAGTTGCTTGAAAAAATAACCATGTACAAAATGCATAGTTAGTTTTTATTTTTTCATTCTAATTTTATTGAAAATCTGGTCATTTTTGTGAAATTTTCTTCTGTTGGTGACAAACACACATGATTAGGCACACACACACACAGTTTTCAGCTTTCTCTCCTCAGTTTGACTGGACAAATCAGTGTATGTGTTGTAACTAATTTGTGATAAGAACTAAAAATGTGGAAGAGCTTGRAGAGGTGTAGTTATTCACTTAACTCCATTATCCTGTCAGTAAAAGTTGRCCGGATGCTGAGGACAACATTGGTCATTGGGTCAAGGTCGACATGCATAAACGGGCTTGGACTCCGATCATAACTGCTTTGCCATTCTAGTTGGAGTTTTTTTTTTTAAATTAACCATTCCATCTCTATTGAGTTTAGCATTTGAGGTGAAATGTACTTGGATTAAAACCTGATTGTTTGTTGTTTTGTCACTTTGCAATGATAGAGTTTGTTAAAATGGAGATCCTGGAGCTCATCTCTTCCTCCTCAGATTCAGAAACCACACAGCTTTACTAAACAACTTTTGAAAAAAATAAAATAAAAACGTGAAYTCTACAGAATGCAGTGTGTAACTTAACCCAGCACAGTACGTGATGAGCGTGTTTGGTGGATGTAATAGAAGCCTGTATTTTTGTTCCTGGTTAATGAGGGCAAATGAGGACAGGAACTTTGTGATTAGCCAACAAACTGCATGTGGAATGAGCTCATTCTCTTTCTGATGATGCATCGACATGTCCTCTTGTTTTTGCTCTGCATCTACCTTCATCACCTTAAGAATGTTGAGATTAAAACAAGGTAAACTGGTGAAGTTTTGTTCCATTTTGCTATAATGGTGCCTACAGTAGGTGTTTCTAGAAACCAAAACTATTTTTACAGTGGATAAAATAAGTATTGAACATGTCACCATTTTTCTCAGTAAATATATTACTAGAGGTGCTAATGAC
>NW_013952970.1:175857-177908 GCF_001266775.1 Austrofundulus limnaeus
ACCTTTAGCTTTTAGCTTATGTTTTGCGCAACAGGCATTCACCCTTGCATTTTCCTAGGAAATGCAAATTCTCTAGTTACAAATAACTTCATTTCTGGACATTTATGGTTTGATTTCTTTGTATGTATGGATCACTTGGGTTGTTACCAACATCTGGTGAAAATTTCATGTCATTAGTACCTCTAGTACTGAGAAAAATGGTGACGTGTTCAATACTTATTTTACCCGCTGTATTTGGTAAAAGCCAGAATAATGAGTTCGTGATTTGCTTTTAACTTTAGTCCCAAATATCTAATTATAAAAACATTGTAGCACTGAGCCTGATACCCAGTCACTTCCACTCTGATTGACACCTTCAGGCATCCAAAACATCTGTATTTGAGACAGACTCCCTCTGAAGTGCTGAAATCGGCTCTCATTGTTGCAGCTGAATGACKAAAATTGCGTCATTTTGTTCGGAGTGTTGACGGGACCTCCTCTTCTTGACACAAGGTCCTGGCCAAACTGTTTCTTGCCATGCTCTATGTGTAGCGTTGTGTGATTGATCTGAAGTTCACGGCGTTTGTTTATGCTAAAAGCCCTCAGACACTGCATTTTCCTTCAACGACTCGCTTCCTGTGACTGTTGTAACCAGAAGCAGACATTTATAAAGATCCTCAAACGGATAAAAACTCATGAATGGAGATTAAAAAAAAGACGCTTTGCACGGAAGAGTCCGTTGAGGAGCATTAACTGGACAGATTTGTAGACAAATAATGGTGGATTGGAGTTTTTTTTCTGGAGAGTAGACCCCAGCCGGAAGAAACTCCATGCAGTGACATATACCACAGTGGGAGGGGTTCCCCAGGAGCTCGTCACAGTGTGTCTCAGGAACTTTGAATGGGCTGTGCGAAAATGAACACTGAACCACGTGACCGTGCGTCGAATGTTCAGCTTCAGATGGAGAATGTAGAAGCCTTAACAGAGACTCTGATGACCCTCAGGAAGGAGGGTCTCTGTTAGTCTGGCTCACTGATGACCCTCAGGAAGGAGGGTCTCTGTTAGTCTGGCTCACTGATAACCCTCAGAAAGGATGGTCTCTGTTAGTCTGGCTCACTGATGACCCTCAGGAAGGAGGGTCTCTGTTAGTCTGGCTCACTGATGACCCTCAGGAAGGAGGGTCTCTGTTAGTCTGGCTCACTGAAGCCCTCAGGAATGAGGGTCTCTGTTAGTCTGGCTCACTGATGACCCTCAGGAATGAGGGTCTCTGTTAGTCTGGCTCACTGATAGCCCTCAGGAATGAGGGTCTCTGTTAGTCTGTCTCAATGATGGCCCTCAGGAACGAGGGTCTCTGTTAGCCTGGCTCAATGATGACCCTCAGGAACGAGGGTCTCTGTTAGTCTGGCTCACTGATGACCCTCAGGAACGAGGTTCTCTGTTAGTCTGGCTCACTGATGACCCTCAGAAGGGAGGTTCTCTGTTAGTTTGGCTTACTGATGACCCTCAGGAAGGAGGGTCTCTGTTAGTCTGGCTCACTGATGACCCTCAGAAAGGAGGGTCTCTGTTAGTTTGGCTCACTGATGACCCTCAGAAAGGAGGGTCTCTGTTAGTCTGGCTCACTGATAGCCCTCAGGAATGAGGGTCTCTGTTAGTCTGGCTCACTGATAGCCCTCAGGAATGAGTGTCTCTGTTAGTCTGGCTCACTGATGACCATCAGAAACGAGGGTCTCTGTTAGTCTGGCTCACTGATGACCCTCAGAAAAGAGGGTCTCTGTTAGTCTGGCTTACTGATGACCATCAGGAAGGAGGGTCTCTGTTAGTCTGGCTCACTTATGACCCTCAGGAAGAAGGGCCTCTGTTAGTCTGGCTCACTGATGACCCTCAGGAAGGGGTCTCTGTTAGTCTGGTTCACGGATGACCCTCAGGAAGGAGGGTCTCTGTTAGTCTTGCTCACTGATGACCCTCAGAAAGGACGGTCTCTGTTTGTCTGGCTTACTGATGACCATCAGAAAGGAGGGTCTCTGTTAGTCTGGCTTACTGATGACCATCAGAAAGGAGGGTCTCTGTTAGTC
>NW_013952970.1:179912-184544 GCF_001266775.1 Austrofundulus limnaeus
TCCGGATCACTGATGACTCTTAGAAAGGAGGGACTCTGTTATTCTGGTTCACTGATGACCCTCAGAAAGGAGGGTCTCTGTTAGTTTGGCTCACTGATGACCCTCAGAAAGGAGGGTCTCTGTTAATCCGGATCACTGATGACTCTTAGAAAGGAGGGACTCTGTTAGTCTGGCTCACTGATGACCCTCATGTAGGAGGAGAGAGATTAATCTGCAGCTTAAACCCTGAAACGCCAAACTCTCCTGGTTTTACTGAAAAAAATTCATTGGATGAGAAGAGAAACATCTTCATCTACAAATCAGAAGTCCAGTTAATTTATTTTCAAAACATTTTAGATTAGTTAAAACCCGTAACAAGCATTTGATGTTTCTCTGAATCATGGTGAAACTGAAATTACAAATTTAACTATGGTTTATTTGACACAAATGAACACTAATTTGTATATTTCCATGCAAAATGATATGTCAGATAGTGTATTAATCTGTATTAATCACTGTAGTTGGATGTGAAGAATCCTTGGACAGAGGGAGATAAAACTCATCTTTTGGTTCTTTGTTAACCTTTAGTAAAAAGTGTTTGTGTTATAAGCAAAAATAGAGAAATACTGTTAAAATACTGAGAAAGAAAGTAAAAATAACTTTGAAGTCTAACTTGGAGCACATGCAGTTTGTATCTCTAATCATCAGTTTAAAAAACACATGTTCTAGTTTGATCAGAGAAACAAATCAAATCAACCATGTTCAGTTCAAATCTTTTTTTTATATGGCACCAAGTCTAAAAAGCCCATTCAAGTCAAATTCTAATGCAATTCACACATTCAGGACATTATGAAGTATTTTTCCAGGATGTAATTATTAAAAATCTGTTTTACCTCATAGTAACAGTACATGAAGCGTGTTGAAATAATAAACAGCTGTAATTAGCAGCTGTTCTTGTAGAATAATTTAAAAAGAAAAACCCTGTCATGAAGCTAATTTGCAGTTAATGTGAAACCTGAAGACATGTCTGATGGTTGCAGGTGGAACAGTCCAAGGTTCTGGTGAAGGAAGGAGGGGTGCATCTTCTGCTAACCATCGTGGACACGCCTGGCTTTGGGGACGCTGTGGACAACAGCAGCTGGTGAGCTCATCTGTCACTGCTGACCTYTGTCAAAACACAACAAATCTGTTTGATAAGTCTTAAAAATGAGTAGATGTAATTAAGATTAAATGTAAACGCTGGACCTAACAAGCAGGTCAGATAATAATTKAATTGTTTCTGATTACACCAGAACTTCAGAATCACATGCTAACACATGTGGCATGTGTTGTTACTTCCTCAAAGCCTGCTGTGTGACGTCACTTCTTCACCTGTGCAACACGGGTCCCTCTGAAATGTTAACGATTCATAGTAAAGGCAAAACGATGTCATACTTTTTAATAGATGAAACCTTTGAATTGAAACATGTTTCAGTGTGGTTGTAAGTGTTTAACTGTCACCTCCTCAGCTGGCAGCCTGTAATCGATTATATCGACTCCAAGTTTGAGGATTTTCTCAACGCAGAATCACGCGTCAACAGGCGACAAATGCCAGACAACAGAGTGCACTGCTGCCTGTATTTCATTGCTCCGTCAGGACATGGGTAAGTGCCGCAGAGTGACCACACAGCGCTGGAGTCCTGTCTCTTCAGGCATGTTCAAAGACAATAGTTGACAGAATGGTCAGAGAGYCAACACAGACATGTCCTACTCATCAGGACTAAGTGTCTAAATAGTTTCTGAAGCTGCTGGTGATGGTGAGCTGGTTTCCAACAAGGCTTCAGGCTACTAGAAGCATCAAAGTTGATCCTAAACCATTTCCACTGAAGTTGGCAGTGTGTTGGTGTTTGTGGCAGACACCACAGGGACACCAGTCTGCAGCCACTGATCAACACTGTCAAACAGGATGCTTCTGGTTTTCCTGCTCTTTGCAGAACTTCCTGCCAAACTACCCAAAGACCATGTTCTAACCAACCATAAACTTCTGTCTGAGCTGTGCTCACCTGAATGAAAACATTAGTACTGTAACAAACTTTTCAGTCAGTTTACATTAAAAGAACAATGTTAGTTGAATTTACATGCCAGAAACTCTACTGTGTACCTCTACCAACTGAGTAAAGATTAAATCTGTAGTAAATCWTTCWCASGGTTCCYRCRGATCCTTAAAAAGTCTTAAAAGGCCTTSAATGCATCAATGCAAAAATAAGGCCTTAATTAGCCTTAAAAGGTCTTAAATCAGTCTTCAGAAGTCTCAAAAATGTTAACACATTGTAAATAAAATGACTGTAATTCATCTCAAATATTAAAATAATTGGTAACATTTATTTATTTTGAAATATTCCCATTCAGATGTTTCCTTTTGACATCACTTCCTGTTATTTCACATGCAAATATCTCAACAACTGTCCATCTGAGCAATGTGAAATTTGTTTTCTAATGTTAATACGTTGTAAATAGGATGATTCATCTCAAATATTAAAATAATTGGTAACATTAATTTAATTTTGAAATATTCCCATTCAGATGTTTCCTTTTGACATCACTTCCTGTTATTTCACATGCAAATATCTCAACAACTGTTCTTCTGAGCAACGTGAAACTCGTTTTCTGATGTTAAYAATGTTGTCTTTACAAAAATGCCTTCATATTTCTTACAAAAATTTGATGTCACAGGCACTTTAAGGTTTTATCTACAGCAAGCTAGGGTTGAGAACCCACTGTGGGTCATAAAACTACAAATTAAATTCCAGGAATTAAATTGTTTAAAAATGACTATTTTTTTGCTATATTTGACAAAACAACAGTTAAATATGGATAAAAATAATTGGTCATTTAGCAATATTTGAATAATTCAACCAAAAATACTGTGATTTGTGAGTTTCTGCCACAGTTTAATTATTATTATTATTATTATTATTATTATTATTATTATTATTATTATTATTATTATTGTCATTTGTGTTTATTGTGAAATTTGTCTTAAATTTGATTTCACTTGGCATTAAAAAGTCTTAAAAAGTGTTAAAATTAACTTTCCTTAAATTGTAGGAACCCTGCATTCAACTCTTTAACGATTTAATCAGTACTGCTAACAACGTTAATGAGAAAATAYGTTTCCTTTGTGTTTGTGTCCATTTAATTTCTCCAGGCTGAAGCCTCTTGATACAGAATTTATGAAGCGATTACATGAAAAGGTAAACATCATTCCCCTCATCGCCAAAGCTGACACGCTGACTCCTGAGGAGTGCCAACAGTTCAAGAAACAGGTTTGTGTTTATCATTTCTGCACCAAGGAAGGATTATCTCTGTTTTTCTTTCTTTACTTTTAAAGACTTATGTAATGTTTATTCTGTTCTATTTTTATTAAGACTTCTTGTTTTGTTCCTGTTTTTATTGAGCAGGCTGGATATAAATTAGACTCTGAAGGGATTTACGGGATGCTGCTTATTCACTGCGCACCTAAACATGACAATACTTTATCAAGAGCCAGAGGAAAAGTTCAAAACATATTAAGTTTTGCCATTAAATCAAATCCTAAATACAAGCAGATGCAAAAAATACATTTAGTATTACTTACAGTAAGTGTGTCACTAAATGGTAAAAATGGATTCTATATAATTTACTCCTATAAGTCCAACCAGGATACTCAAAGTGCTTTGCAACACAATGGGCCTCATGCAAGAACATGTTTGTATTCTTATCCTAAATTTCTCATAGTTTTGTTCGTATGAAGGGTTCGTACGAACATGTCACGTCAGATTCAACAAACTCTTCTATCTTCAGGAAAASTGTGTAAATGAGCTGCGTAAACTCATGAATGTGTATCAGCTGCACGAGGAGAGGAGATTAGCATAAATACCACACTAAAAACACCATATAAGGMTACATTTCCTGCCCCACACACCAGGAAGTGTTCATTCATAAATGACATCGCAAAGTAAAAAGCAGAACTTTATGAGTTCGGAGACTGAAGTCCTGCTCTCAGAGATCCAGAAAAGAAAATCTGTCATTTTTAGCAGCGTCAGACCTGCTAAAGCAGAGGAATTACATGACGGCTGCTGTTAATATTGTGTCTCCTGTGTGTCGTTACAGTCACAGAAATAAAAATCTAAATCATATTATCTCTCTCTGTAGCCCTACTCTAGTTTTCCTTTGGTCAAATATTTTTAATTTCAGTGTAAACAACTGTGTTACATAGTTTTTATTTATTCAAAAAAAGAGCAGTCGCACACAGCTACACCTCCCCCCACCACCACCACCACCCCGGCCTGACCGTCTCCCCCTTCCAGACTGTCGCATGTCAGATGCGTTTCAGAAAAAAATTATTTTAAAATGTCTCTAAACTTCAATTAATGCATAACTTAAGATGGTTTATAGTTTGAGATCTTCAAATTAATATTGTAGTGTTATACAACAGCATTTATAGCCAATTTAATTTAGTTTAACCAATTTATGTCATTATTGTATTTAAAATCTAATTCCAGTTCAAACAGAATAACCTATTGTCAACATAATTATGGAGTGTGATTTATTTTAAACTGAAAATATCTTGAAACTAATGAAATATAAAGTTCTTAGTGAAGAAAACCCATCTGGATAACAGCAGACTGACTG
>NW_013952970.1:184910-193295 GCF_001266775.1 Austrofundulus limnaeus
TTTAACCTTTAATCGTGGACTGATTTAACCTTTAATCGTGGACTGATTTAACCTTTAATCGTGGACTGATTTAACCTTTAATCGTGGACTGATTTAACCTTTAATCCTGGACTGATTTAACCTTTAATCCTGGACTGATTTAACCTTTAATCCTGGACTGACTTGAACTCTAATCGTGGACTGATTTAACCTTTAATTCTGGACTGATTTAATCTTGATTTTGGACTGATTTAACCTTTAATCCCGGACTGATTTAACCTTTAATCCTGGACTGATTTAATCTTGATTTTGGACTGATTTAATCTTGATTTTGGACTGATTTAACCTTTAATCCTGGACTGATTTAACCTTTAATCCTGGACTGATTTAACCTTTAATCATGGACTGATTTAACCTTTAATCCTGGACTGACTTGAACTCTAATCATGGACTGATTTAGCCTTTAATCTTGGACTGATTTAACCTTTAATTCTGGACTGATTTAATCTTGATTTTGGACTGATTTAACCTTTAATCCTGGACTGATTTAACCTTTAATTCTGGACTGATTTAATCTTGATTTTGGACTGATTTAACCTTTAATCCCGGACTGATTTAACCTTTAATCCTGGACTGATTTAATCTTGATTTTGGACTGATTTAACCTTTAATCCCGGACTGATTTAACCTTTAATCCTGGACTGATTTAATCTTGATTTTTGGACTGATTTAACCTTTAATCCCGGACTGATTTAACCTTTAATCGTGGACTGATTCAACCTTTAATCTGAAAATACTCAGCTTGTAAATACAGCCTGATTCCACGGTAAACAGGACACATTTCAGTCCCAGTCATTAAGCCATAATTTATTTTATATTTTTCCTGTAGTTCCCTGATGTATGCAATGGTTCAGCCTCTCTCTGTGTAATCCATCCCTGAGCTGATGTACTTTTCAATCATTTATTAGAATACATAATATTTAATGATCTGTTCTTCATACACAGACATAAGAATACTATAACTTTTCTGCTATTTTTATAGTGTATTTTTGGAGAAACAAACTGTCTTCTATACATTGTTTTAATAATTTAAGCACATATGTTACAGCTCGTAAGACACGACAGATGGATGCATCTTGATTTAATCCTAAAACTGCATTGATTCATGGTTGTTTCACTGATTCAGTCAGTGTGTAAATTTCTTTTTCTTTTTTTCATGCAAAGCATTGAAAACTTTGTCCATAAGCAGTGTTKACACTTAAAGCTGTGGTAGAGCCTCTCTACTCTCTTTATAGGACATGTTTCAGGAACAAACATAAGAAAAGACTTGACTCCACTGTTTGCATTGATGCACTGACTGTGCGTGTGTGTACTGATTAACTCTCTGTGGTTAATGACTCCTCTGGACACATCAGTCCCACAGTATCTCTCACTCTGTTGTGTTTTTAACTGCCTGTTCTTTTTGTTTTTCATGCAGATAATGGCAGAAATTCATGAACATAAAATCAAAATATATGACTTTCCAGAGACGGATGATGAAGAGGAGATGAAGGTGATCAGAAAAATCAAGGTCAGCTTGTCTAAATGCATCCTGTGTGACAAACTGCAGTTTTTAGTTGTGTGTAAATCTACAGTCTGGAGTTTATATTTCCAGCTGTTCACAACAAGACAACTCTTCTCTGCAGGATCGTTTACCCCTGGCTGTCGTCGGTAGTAACACCATCATTGAGGTGAACGGAAAGCGAGTTCGTGGAAGGCAGTACCCATGGGGTGTGGCCGAAGGTGAGAGTCTGCTACGGTGTGTGCTCACCTGTACAGGTTTCTAAAGAAAGGACTGCTACCAGAGTGCAGGAAATAGACATTTAAGGTTCTTGTTGGAGTTCAGGTTTGTAGAAACACAATTGTTGATTTTTTTTTAAATTTACAGTTACCACACTGCAAAAAATGTCCACCTAACCAAGTTTTAAAAYCTTATATCAGTCAAAAAGTCTTTTTGATCTTGCTTTGAGACTGATTTACTAAACAAGAACTGATTGTGTAAGAATAATCATCTTGTTTTCAGAATGTGTAAGATTATTTGTCTTGTTAGTCTGAAAATTTGACTCAAATTAACAAGACAAACAAGCTTACACATTCTGAAAACAAGATGATTATTCTTACACAATCAGTTCCTGTTTAGTAAATCAGTCTCAAAACAAGATCAAAGACTTTTTGGCTGATATAAGGTTTTAAAACTTGGTGAAATGGACAGTTTTTGCAGTGCAAAGCTTGAATGACTTCTTTCAGATGTTGTAGTAGGAACACTACGGATGCAGTCATGAAGAAAGTTTAGAGTTATGGGCCAAACAATTCTCAAATAGAAATTTCCTCTGTTTCTAAAAGTTTAAAATTTTTGAAGAATTGCTTTATTTACAAAAAGTAATCGTTATTTGACCAACTTTGTAGAATTCCTCTACAGAGGAACCAGCACTTAAAGAACCAACACTGGAAGACCAAATTATAAGGACCAAAAGAAGAGAACCAGTTCTTTTGGATGGACACAGAAGGACCAGTTCTTCAAGTCTGGCACCAGAGGACCAGTTCTTCAAAATCAATTCTTTTGGATGGACGTAGAAGGACCAGTTCTTCAAAACAGACAGGCCAAGGATAAACAGTTCTTAAGGGGCAACTTCAGGACTGACAATGGATTACACGATCTTTAGGACCAACACAGGAGGACCATTAAGTCTGGCACCAGAGGACCAGTTCTTGAGGATCAACAGAAGAGAACCATTGGTTAAGGAGCAAATCTTTTAGACTGTTAACTGAACTTTTCATGGCCTCGAAAGTGAGATATAAGATTTTAGAAATAAAACTTAATGAGCCAATAAAACTGTTTATAATTGAAGGAGGGGGTCTGCAAATGTTTCAAGTTAATTAACTTACTTTAGTGATCCTGTGGTTCAATGCTTTGTTAAACTAACCACAAAGTTGTTGTTTGYGCCATCTTTAATATTCCCTCTGTGATAAATCTGTTAGTTGGTCAGATCTTGTGGTCGCTTTTGGATGCCATCAGCTCATTATCATTTTCAGTTCCCCACGAGGACCGGCGGTCCTCTGGGAGGGAGTTTTGGAATACCACAAATGTTTTCTTGGCTCCGTGTCAGCAAAATATTTGGCCCGGGCAGGGAGAGGACAGAGGAGGAGGGCGAGGGCCCTGAGAAGCTGAACCTCAGAGGACTGTGGTGAGCCTCTCTGTGGGGGGACACGTGATCTACTGTACGTCTACAAGGAGGAGGACCTGTTTGCAGCGGTCTGCAATCTTTGGCTCTGGAGTCTCATGTGGTGGCTCTCCAGTGACTCCTCTGTTTAACTTCATTATTTTCCAGACATGATGAAAGTTAATGCTTTTTTTTTCTAAATGGGCACTTTATCTTGAAGAGGGGGTATTATGTAAAATCAWTTTTTTGATCTTTTGCTTTTTCTTCCAGTGGACAATGGAGAACACTGTGATTTCATGATCCTTCGTAACATGTTGATCAGGTGAGAGGTTCTAATAAAGGTTCATGATTCAAGAAAACACCTGAGAAGATCCATCAGTCTGAATAATAAACTCATACACGACGGCTGTATGTTTCACTTCTCCAGGAACCACATGCAGGATCTGAAAGACGTCACAAACAACGTTCATTATGAGAACTACCGCAGCAGGAAGCTGGCGGCGGTCACCTGTAACGGTGTGGACAACAACCAGAACAAGGGTCTGCTCACAAAGTGAGTCTGAACACAGTCTGTAAGCCAGACCACCGCTGCCCCTCTAACATTTCAGTCCTGCTTCCAGTAGGGCTCTCTGTACTACAGAGGTCGGGTTTTTGTCTGTGTGGGCGGAGTTTGTCCTGATCAGTATTGTTAGCATGTTAGCAACATTTTAGCATGGTTCATGTTAGCATGGTTCATGTCAGCATGGTTCCTGTTAGCATGGTACATGTTTGCATGGCTCCTGTTAGCATGGTTCCTTTTTGCACGGTTCCTGTTAGCATGGTACATGTTTGCATGGTTCCTGTTAGCATGGTTCATGTTTACATGGCTCCTGCTAGCATGGTTCCTGTTAGCATGGTACATGTTTGCATGGCTCCTGCTAGCATGGTTCCTGTTAGCATGGTACATGTTTGCATGGCTCCTGTTAGCATGGTTCCTGTTAGCATGGTACATGTTTGCATGGTTCCTGTTAGCATGGTTCCTGTTAGCATGGTTCCTGTTTGCACGGTTCCTGTTAGCATGTTTCATGTCAGCATAGTTCCTGTTTGCATGGTTCCTGTTAACATGGTTTCTCTTTCATGTTAGCATGGTTAATGTTAGCATGGTTCCTGTTAGCATGTTTCTTGTTTGCATCGTTCCTGTTTGCATGGTTCATGTTAACATGGTTTATGTTAACATGGTTCATGTTAACATGGTTCGTGTTAGCATGGTTTGTGTTTGCATGGTTCCTGTTAGCATGGTTTCTGTTAGCATGTTTCATGTTGGCATCGTTCCTGTTTGCATGGTTCATGTTAACATGGTTCATGTTAGCATAGTTCATGATAGCATGGTTCATATTAGCATGGTTCCTGTTAACATGGTTCCGGTTAGCATGGTTCATGTTAGCATGGTTCATGTTTGCATGGTTCTTGTTAGCATGGTTCCTGTTAGCATGGTTCATGTTAGTATGGTCCATGTTAACATGGTTCATGTTTGCATGGTCACTGTTAACCATGGTTCCTGTTTGCACGGTACATGTTAGCATGGTTCATGTTAGCATGRTTCCTTTTTGAATGGTTCCTGTTAGCATGGTTCTTGTTAGCGTTGGTCCTGTTAACATGGTTCCTGTTTGCGTGGTTCCTTTAATGGTTCATGTTAACATGGTTCCTGTTTGCATGGTTGCTGTTAGCATGGTTCATGTTAGCATGGTTCATGTTAGCATGATTCATGTTAGCATGGTTCATGTTTGCATGGTTCATGCTAGCATGGTTTATGTTAGCATGGTTCATGTTAGCATGGTTCCTGTTAGCATGGTTCATGTTAGCATGGTTCATGTTAGCATGGTTCCTTTTTGAATGGTTGCTGTAAGCATGGTTCATGTTTGCATGGTTCATGTTAGTATTGGTCCGGCTAGCATGTTTTCAGTTAGCATTTGTCCTGTTAGCATGGTTCATGTCAGCATGGTTCCTGTTAGCATGGTTCCTGTTAGCATGGTTCATGTCAGCATGGTTCCTGTTAGCATTGGTCCTGTTAGCATGGTTCATGTCAGCATGTTTCATGGTAGCATGGTTTCAGTTAGCATTGGTCCTGTTAGCATGGTTTATGGTAGCATGGTTCCTGTTAGCATGGTTCATGTCAGCATGCTAAGTGTTTGTACGTTTCTTTGTTTTCAGGTCGGAGCCAGCGGATGACATGTAAGTTTTGAAGTGTTCCCTCTCTCCGTCACGTCTTCTCTCTGCTTTCAGTCTTTACAGAATGCACATCAACCTGTGCCTTCCATGGCCTTGATGTTTTCACCAGTTCGGTCCTCCACTGTTGAATATACAAGGAATGAAATAATTACTTCTCCAAAGATTTGGATTTAATTTTGTTGTTTAKTTTGTCCTACAGCTCTTGTAACCTAACCTCTTTCACCTCTTGCTSCAAATTTTCTTTCCTCCCTCTCTTGTGGATGAAACCTTCAGAATGTGGTCTGATCTTGGGGTACAGAACTCTAAGTAGTTGTTTATTGATAACGTTTTGCCTCGGATAGATTTGCTCTTCCATCGCATCATTTTTTCAAATATTTGCAAATACGCAGTTTCACAGTAATTTCCCTTCTTTCGTCTCCTGCCTGATGACTCTGACCTGGACTCATTGTTTTTGTTKACGTCAAAGCTACATGGTTACACTTGAACCCTAATCAGTTTTATCTACTCAAAACCCTTAAACTGGATCAGGAGTTTCTGGGAACAGGTTATTGGGGAGAATATCTGGGATGAGCTGTGGTCATGTATGTTGACAGGGGTACATAAATCATTGGCTGTACCTGGCTGATGTACAAGGATGCAGGTGGTTGTTGGGGCTCTCCAATCAGTTTAAAYGATAACTTAATCTGCTGTAGTCATTTATGTAACTTGACCGAACCATGACACCAGGGAAAAGGATAAAACTGATTCAATAAAAGCATGCTAAAACATGGTTATTTTGGTCAATATTACCTTATCAAAAGACCTTTAATTAAAGTAACTTCATGCTTGTGGGGTTTTCTTCTAAAATCAATAATCATATCTTTTGTCTTATCAATGTAAAGTAGGAGAAAAGACCATCATYATCACACCATCGAACAAGTCATCAGTCACCTGTCCATGACCACTTTCATTGTCTTTAAGCAGACTGACAATAACAGAATCATCTGCATACTTTATAATGAACCTGTTGTCATGTTTGCTCTGACAGTGTACAGAATAAAAAGTAGAGGTGACGGTACACATCCTTGAGGTGACCCAGTGGAAGARTGCTTAAAGTCAGAGAGACACTGTGTCCTGTTACTTAAAAAAATCCAGGATCCAGCCCACCAGACTGTTACACAAATTAAACTGTTCCACAAGTCTCTTGATTAATAAATGAGGTTGGRCTGTATTAAAAGCTGAGGAAAAATCACGTGTCCCATTAAAGTCGAGGTGTTTAAGAAGCAGGTTTAGCAAAGTGAGAGTTGCATCCTCAGAAGATTACTCCACTTTACAACTGTTGGTTAGATGAATTAACTTCCTTCTATCTCAGATTAAGTGTTTTAATGTTTTTTATACAGCTGTGTCCAAATTCAGAGGCTGGGTCCTTCAAAAGAACCGGCCGGTCTAGGTGGGCCGGGTCCTTGTAGTCCGTGAAGACCAGAAAAATARTGGCTGTGAGTTTTGGACGGTCTAGCCTTGTGCTTTATTCCCACCCTTACCCTGTCTCCAGGAGTCCTATTGGTCAGATGGAGGAGGAGCGACGGGAACACCTGGCCAAGATGAAGAAGATGGAACAGGAAATGGAGCAAGTCTTTGAGATGAAGGTCAAAGAGAAGCTCCAGAAGCTCCGAGACTCTGAGGCTGAGGTACAGTGGGCTCRGGATCTTCCTGCTGGTCTCTGAGTGTCCCCAGCTGACCCTGACTCGTGTCTCTGTCTCCATGTCCTTTTAGCTCCAGAGACGTCATGAACAGATGAAGAACAACCTGGAGCTTCAGCTCAGAGAGCTGGAGGAGAAACGCCGTCAGTTTGAGGACGAGAAGACCAACTGGGAAGCACAGCAGAAGATCCTGGAGGCGTCCAGGTGAGCCCTTCAGAGGATTCATTATTTAGTGTCNCATCCAACCAACCATCTATCATCCATCCATTATCCAACTATCCATAATCCATCCATCCACCCATCTTCCAACCAACCATCTATCGTCCATCCATCATACAACTAACCCTAATCCATCCATCCATCCATCATCCAACTAACCATAATCCATCCATCTATCATCCAACCAACCATCTATCATCATCCATCCATTCATCATCCAACCATCTATCATTATCCATCATCCAACCAACCATCTATCATCATCCATCCTTCCATCATCCAACCATCTATCATCATCCATCATCCAACCAACCATCTATCATCATCCGACCAACCATATATCATCCATCCATCATCCATCCATCCATCATCCAACCAACCATCTTTCATCTTCCATCATCCAACCAACCATCTATCCATCATCCAACCATTATCCAACCAACCATCTATCATCATCATCATCCAACCATCCATCCATCCATCATCCAACCAACCATCTGTCATCATCCATCATCCAACTCACCATAATCCATCCATCTATCCATCATCCAACCAACCATATATCATCCATCCATCCGTCATCCAATCAACCGTCTATCATCATCATCCAACCAACCATCCATCCATCATCCAACCAACCATCTATCATCATCCATCATCCAACCATCCATCCATCATCCAACCATCATCCAACCAACCATCTATCATCATCATCCAACCAACCATCCATCCATCATCCAACCAACCATCATCATCTATCATCCAACTAACCATAATCCATCCATCTATCCATCATCCAACCAACCATATATCATCCATCCATCCATCCATCATCCAACCAACCATCTATCGTCATCCATCATCCAACCAACCATCCATCATCCCTTATCCAACCATCATCCAACCAACCATCCATCCATCATCCAACCAACCATCTTATCATCATCCATCATCCAACTAACCATAACCCATCCATCTATCCATCATTCAACTAACCATAATCCATCCATCTATCCTTCATCCAACCAACCATATATCATCATTCATCATCCAACCAACCATCCATCATCCATTATCCAACCATCATCCAACCAACCATC
>NW_013952970.1:194303-195364 GCF_001266775.1 Austrofundulus limnaeus
ATCTATCATCATCCAACCAACCATCCATCCATCATCCAACCAACCATCCATCCTTCCAACCAACCATCTATCATCATCCAACCAACCATCCAACCAACCATCTATCATCATCCAACCAACCATCCATCCATCATCCAACCAACCATCCATCCTTCCAACCAACCATCTATCATCATCCAACCAACCATCCAACCAACCATCTATCATCATCCAACCAACCATCCATCCATCATCCAACCAACCATCCATCCTTCCAACCAACCATCTATCATCATCCAACCAACCATCCAACCAACCATCTATCATCATCCAACCAACCATCCATCCATCATCCAACCAACCATCCATCCTTCCAACCAACCATCTATCATCATCCAACCAACCATCCATCCATCATCCATCCAACCAACCATCATCATCCAACCAACTATCCATCCATCATCCAACCATCCATCCTTCCAACCAACCATCTATCATCATCCAACCAACCATCCACCCATCATCCATCCATCCATCCAACCAACCATCCATCATCATCCAACCAACCATCCATCCATCATCCAACCAACCATCCATCCATCATCCAACCAACCATCCTTCCATCATCCAACCAACCATCTTCCATCATCCAACCAATTATCCATCCAACCAACCATCTATCATCATCCGTCATCCAACCAACCATCCATCATCCATCCATCCATCATCCATCCATCACCCAACTAACCATCTATCATCATCCATCGTCCAACCGTCATCCAACCAACCATCCATCTATCATCCAACCAACCATCTATCATCATCCATCATCCAACTAACCATAATCCATCCATATATCATCCATCATCCATCCATCCATCCATCCATCATCCAACCAACCATCTATCATCATCCATCGTCCAACCATCATCCAGCCAACCATCCATCCATCATCCATCATCCAACTAACCATAATCCATCCATCTATCCATCATCCAACCAACCATATATCATCCATCATCCATCCATCATCCAACCAACCATCTATCATCATCCATCATCCAACCAACCATCCATCCATC
>NW_013952970.1:197683-199305 GCF_001266775.1 Austrofundulus limnaeus
GCTAGATCACTGAAAATATAAAAATGCATTTACAGAAACAGAGTAAACCTCCAAAATACTTGAAAAATGCTTGTGTGCAACTGGGGTCTGAAGCTGGAGGTTTGCTGCGATGCAGAAAATTCACAGTTCGGTTCAATACTTTAGTCTCACTGGTCGATATTTTTTATATGTTTTTTTATTTTATTTTCAAAAGGACAGCTTTCAAATGAAATGTCGCTGAATCAGCACGTTTATTGGATGCTGGACAGTGCAGCATAGTGGAGTCCAGTCACAGTTTCATCAACCAAGAAACAAACATTTTGCAGATGATGGAAGAAAAAAGGTTAAATGTTCAAATAAAAATAAAAAATCACTTTCTGTGGTGTATGTAAACATGACTCACTCCTGTTCTGTCTGCAGTGTTTCTGCTGATTCTGATCCAGAGAGAGGATTTAGGTCTTTAACCCGGSTGGATCAGAACCTGGCAGCTCTAGCAGGAGTTTCCTGTGAACATTTGTGGTGCAGAGATGACATGTTTGTACTGACACTTAAATGTGTCAGGTCAAAAGTCAGTGGTGACTTCTTTAAAAGCCCTTGAAAACAAAACGCCTGTAAACAAATAAGAAACTATTTCTGATCYTTATGAGGCTAATATAATTAGCAYAGCAGCTAACTTAGCGTTCCACTAMGATGAGCACWGAGGCTGGCTCTGTGGGCCTGCTGGGGGGCTCACAAGGTCCAGGACTTACAGAGGACATGGCTGCTGAGCAGACACCTGGTTCAGGTGTAACATTTGACACCATGCTGGAGAGGCGTCCCCTCGCAGGACAGGAAACACGTGTTTTCTCTACACCAACTGGGTTTTCCACAAATAATCTGAAACTCTACTGGATAAACTGGTTTTAATGCACATTATTGTTCATCTGAAGCCATCAGGGTCTGCGCACGAAGCCTTGCCTCTTTTTCTAAAAACATTTAGCCTCTCCAGGAGCATAAACAGCTGAACGTCTCAACAGCAGCCTGTCCTCTGGTTTAAATCATGATTTTTATTTGTTAAAAACCCTGATGTGGATCTCATATTTTTGCTAAAGTTATGTCCATTTCTAAACGTTCAGTAACCTCCTCTTGTCCTTTTTCTGGTGGAGTCCCACAAGGCTTAGTGTTAGACCCCCTACTTTTCTCTGTCTCCACTTGATTCAGAAGACATGAGTTTTCTTTCTGTCATAGATTTATATCTCTTATAAACAGACAGAAGCATGTTTTATCAATCCACTTCTTAAAGGCTAACAACCACCATTACAGTCACAAGGACGTCCTGATGCATCTCAGTAATCCAGGTAAAAAATCAAAAAGAAAACATTGTATAGGTCTTCTGGACGGGTTCTTCTTTAATGAAACGTTTCGTCTCTTCTCCAAGAGACTTCTTCAGTCTGAAAGTTTCAGCCAGCCAGTCCTCCAGGCTGTTAAGTGCCAGGAGGACTGCGACCAGTTATACATCGGGGAAACAAAGCAGCCACTGTTCAAAAGAATGTCCCAACACAGACGATCTACATCTAATGGCCAAAACTCTGCAGTTTTCACTCATTTACAGGCCAGCGGTCACTCTTTCAGAGATGAGGATGTTCTCATTCTTGATAGAGAGG